>NC_048281.1:12458979-12463979 GCF_009762535.1 Notolabrus celidotus | reverse complement strand
AGGCTTCCTGTCAGCCTCATGGACAAACCGAAGTCCGCGAGGACGCAGGAGAGGTCGGCTCGCACCAGAACGTTCCTGCTGGTCACGTCTCTGTGGGCCACCGGAGGTTTGTACTGGTCTGAGAGAAGACACAGGAGACATGACCCGTTCATGCACATGGTGACCTCATCATGGCATTTTAAAACTCTCTGGCAGACAGAAGGAGTGTTGAGAGGATGCTTGTTTTAAATATTCGTCTGTTGGTGTTCAGGGAAAGTTAAAGTTCACGTGATCAGTGTTTAATCTTCGTAGAGATGAAGAGTGAGCAGGCATGCTGAGATCTTTACCTCCTCTGTAGAGCTCGGTGTGCAGGAAAGCAAGTCCTCTGGTGACACCGTGAGTCATCCTGCAGCAAGTCGTCCAGTCCACCGAGTGGAGAGACAGGTAGTGAGACAGACAGCCCTGAGACACACACACACACACACACATACACAGATACACACACGCACACACACAGACACACACACACACACACACATACACCAACACACACAGACACAGAGAGAGAGATGTCAGTTTTTTAAATCATATTTCACTTTCTAACATCAGATCATCTTTATTAAAGATGGTTTAAACATAAAGGAGTTAATTCCTCTCAGTGAAATATTCATGTGTCTGGTGATCTGTCGAGTCGTTGTTCTCTTTCTGAATCGTTCCTCGACATGAAGCACTTCTTTCTCACTCCCTGTCACTGAGTCATGTGACCTCAGATCTCCATCTGCTGTGTCTTTAATTCTTTTAGGATCCCTTCTCGCTCATGACTCTGTTTCAATACGGTCTGTGTGTGAACAGACAGTGAGGCCGGTAATTACTGTCTGACTGCTGCAGAGGAATGTGTGTGTGTGTGTGTGTGTGTGTGTGTGTGTGTGTGTGTGTGTGTGTGTGTGTGTGTTTGTGTGTGTGTATGTGTGTGTGTGTGGTCAGTGGCTCCAGACAGGAAGTAGGACTGAAGGCGCCGTCTTCCAGCACAATAACAGCACTTAATGGAGAGTCAGAGAGACCTGGACCATGCAGAGTGATTGGACTGTGTGTCTGTCTCTGGCGCCCCCTGCAGGATGGATTGTTCACTGCAGTCATCATGTGGATAAAGAGCATTCTGTTGAATCCTCTCAGGATCATGTGTGTTGTTTCCAATCAGTCTCATCCTCTGAGCAGTCAGACGATCAAACACAGATCCATAAATGCAGACAGAGGTTGCATTAGCCAGCTAGCATCATGTAGCCGGTTTCTTACATGAGGGTAGTACTCCATCAGGATCAGGAACTCCGGCCGGCCATCGGCCGTGGTTCTCTCGTCGGCCGTCAGGAAGCGGGCAATGTTGTCGTGTTGCTGCAGCAGCGGCAGACAGTAGATGTAGCGCTCGTTAGCGTAGTTTTGACGGTTAGCTGAGCTGAAGAGCTTCACCGCCACGCAGCGCTCGTTAAGAGAGCCACGAAACACCGTGCCATATCGACCCCGACCAATCAGCTGCCAGGACGAAGAAGAGGATCGTTAGAGAGAGAGAGAGAGAGGGAGAGGGAGACACCACAAAATATATACATTCATCTATCATCCATTAATCCTTCCATTCATCCATCCATCCATCTATCAATCCATCCATCATGCATCCATCATCCATCATCCATCCTTCCATCCATCCATCATCCATCCATCATCAATTATCCATCCATCATCCATCCATCATTCATCATCCATCCATCATTCATTATCCATCCATCCATCCATCATTAATTATCCATCTATCCTCCATCATCCATTATCCATCCATCATCCATCCATCATCCATCCATCATTCATCATCAATCCATCATCCATCCATCATTCATTATCCATCCACCATCCATCCATCCTCCATTCATCATCCATCCATCATCCATCTATCCATCCATCATCCATCAATCATTCATCCATCCATCTATCCATCATTCATCATCCATCCATCCATCATCCATCATCCATCCATAATGGTAAATGGACTTGTATTCATATAGAGCTTTTCTAGTGTTTCTGACCACTCAAAGTGCTCATACACTACTCGTCACATTCACCCATACGTACCCATTCACTCACTGATGGTAGAGGCTGCTACAGTAAGGGACCATCAGTGTTAGATAATCTTATTCGCTTACATTCACACACCTCTGAACAACAAAGGGAGCAATTCAGGGTTCAGTGTTAAGTACACTTCGGCATGTGACTGCCGGAGCTGGGATCGAACCGCCAACCTACCGATTGATAAACGACCTACTCTACCCACTGAGCCATCCATCCATCCCTCCTCCCAGAATATATTAATTCTTCTTTTTTGTTTCTGAGTTTTTAATGAGGCAGATGTCATAGTGATGTCATAGAGGTGTGGTCTTTATATTTTGAGAAGAGGAATTATAAACTGGAGGTGTGACCTTTGTCATCAGCTGACCCCGTCAGGAGGATCCAGAGATGGAGTTTAATTTTTTTTTAAAAATAGGACTCAAGAGTTTTCTGATTTGAGTCAGGATTTCTCTCCCTCTGCTGACTTTGTTCGTTTGTTTCTGAAAAATGGCTGGTGATTCAGAAAGCCATTGTGTGTGTATGTGTGTGTGTGTGTGTGTGTGTGTGCGTGTGCGTGCGTGCGTGCGTGCGTGCGTGCGTGCGTGCGTGCGTGCGTGCGTGCGTGCGTGCGAGCGTGCGTGCGTACCTCCAGCAGTTTCAGATTATCAAGGTCAACGTTAGAGTCTGAGTTTGCTGCTTCCATCACATCCAGAGTGGACAGACTGAATTTCTGCTTCCCTGGAAACACAAACATAAACAAACATAAACACAAAAAAACAAAAACACAAACAAACATAAACATAATCACAAACAAACAAACATAAATAAACACAAGCATAAACAAAAAATGAACACAAACACAAACAAACATAAACATCATTATCTCTGACCTGATAAGTTATATTCATCATATTATTCTAATGATCCTATGATCCTGCCCATGCAACCCTAACTGTATGAGCTGTACTGTTTACGAATGGATGAACCGTGTGTGTGTGTGTGTGTGTGTGTGTGTGTGTGTGTGTGTGTGTGTGTGTGAGTGTGTACCTCTCATCATGCGGTACACCAGGAACAATGCCCCGATGAAGACGGCAGCTATGGCTACTGTTACCAGGGCGATGAGCGCTGTCTCCCCCCGCCTCAGAGGTCGGTGATCTGTGGGGATGATGACATCACAGTGACATCACAGTGACAACACAGTGACATCACAGACTCAATAAAAGGCAAAAACATGAAGTAAAGTCTGAAGAAGAGTGAGGAGGTTTACCTGCATCTACACACACACACACACACACACACACACACACACAACAAACACAGAAAGCCTGTCTCTGATTGGTCTCTGTCCTGTGCTCCCTTTGGAACAGGATGTGACCATATTTGTATGTGAGGTTGAATAAACGTTGTTACCAGATAGCCGGGCGGGGGTCTCGGCAGTGGGCGGGGCCTCAGTGAAGTTGGTGTTGCAGAGGTTTCGGCTGCAGCAGCAGAACCTGTAGCTGCCAATCTGGATCTGGATTTTGGACTTTGAGGGTGTCGCTGTCACCAGGCAACGATCTCTAAGACACTGCTGCTGGGTTCCAATGGTAGTCCAACAACCTGCGCAAAAAAAAACACATGTCAGTCTTTGTCCAACAGAGAAGACCATCAGCTATCATCTCACGACAAGCAATCAACAAAACTCAGGCTTCCTTCAGAGGTCTATGAAAGAGGATTAGAGACACTGATGTTTTTTTTAGCTCTGACCTTCTTCACGGAATGTTTTATTTGTTCTCAGAATTCTGACATCAAAGACAGAATTCTGGAATTCTAGAACACCTGCTGTTGCTCTTCATACAGACTGTTTTTCCTGCTGACACCTGATTGGTGGATACTAATCTGGCCACAAACAGAAACCAGATCACTTTTCAGACTTAAGTCCAGACCTCATCAGAGTCTACATTTCTAAGTAGGATCTCTGTGTGGAGACGAGTTGAAACCAGAAACACGTAACACTCGGTCCGTTTGAGTCCCACCTTCAGTCTCAGAGCTCCTCTCGTGTTTCTCTCACCTTGTTTCTCCAAACGTATTTCTCCATCTGCTTTTATTTCCCACAATCCATAGCAGCTTGAGCCACGGCTGCAGCGAATTGTGCCGTTTTCTTGCAGCACCCCTCGCATTTCATTGGGTAGTCCACTGTAAGTCTCCGCCCCTTGCTGGTGGTCGGTGTAGGAACATTCTATGGCCTCAGACTGGAAACCTGAACACAAACACACACAGGTCTCATTTAAAGGACACACACAACGTTCAGTTAAAAAGAAGAACAGGAAATCTGGAGCCGTCCAGAACCAGATATGATCTTGGTTCTGTGCTTACCCGTGTTAGCATCCTGCTAATAGCCTTAGCCTTAAAGTACAGCTCCTGTTAGGTTGCTAACGTGCTAATGTTAATTTCTTACCCTGCAGTTAAAGATCTGAGCCAATATTAGGCTGGATCATTCTTCTTTTACTGTGTTACGTTGTTTAGTTTATAAAAAGGAAAGATCACGCTAATGTCAGAGGCTCAGAATATCTCATCTCTACTTGTTGTTAACATCACACACAAACACACACACACACACACACACACACACACACACACTCACACACACAAACACACCCACACACACACACACACATGCACAGCTTCCCCGTGTGAGGAAACAATGATAGAAACAAATAATGATGTGTGTTGTCATGTTGTGGACTCGTAGAGGTTCAGTGCTCTGCCTCAGGCTGTTTAAGTTCTCCTGAACCAGCTCCATTAATCCAATGTCCCAACATCCACGGCGTCTACACGGCGTCTCTCAGGACACCCAGCCTTCCTATGAGCATGATCTAAACAACCTCTCTGTGAGTCAGCAGCTCCAGAGGTTTCTGCAACGTGAGCTGAGTGAACGTTGGACGAAGAGC
>NC_048281.1:12421479-12453979 GCF_009762535.1 Notolabrus celidotus | reverse complement strand
CACCTGTCTGTCTGCAGGTGCATCTACCGACCAGCTGAGGATGGAAGGGAGTGGCACACACACACACACACACACACACACACACACAAACACACACACACACACTCGCAAACACAGTCTCACGGTGTGTGTGTGTGTGTGTGTGTGTGTGTGTGTGTGTGTGTGTGAGAGAGAGAGAGAGAGAGAGAGAGAGAGAGTGTGTGTGTGTGTGGTGAATCGGTTGTTACCGGGAGGAAGGCTCCGGCCGGCTCTGCAGGAGGAGAAGAAGCAGCCTGTCTGTCTCTCTGTCTTTATCCCTGCTCAGCTCAGCTATGCTCAGTTCGGCTCGGTTCGGTTCAGTTCGGCTCGGCTCGGCTCGGCTCGGTTCAGGTTCTCCTCCTCGGGACGGATCCGGGTCCAGCTGCAGGTTCTTCAGCAGAAGCAGAAAATCCGCAGGACTGAGGCTGAGCTCCGGTTCTTTGCGGCCACATCCAGACTGTCAGGCTCGAGAGACCACCACACTCTGGACTTCCGGGTGGTTCTTTCAAAATAAAACATCCTGTTACTGGTTGACCTCCATCTTCAGAGACCTGTGAGTGAAGTCACAGAGACCACAGACAGGTGTAGCAGGCTGTGGTTGTGGTCTCTGCTGAGCCTGTGGGGTTGGTTGCGTAAGGAGGCGTTGGGATGAGGACGCTCTGGATCAGGGTCCGAGTCTTCATGTGGATTTAAAATGTGTGTGTGTGTGTGTGTGTGTGTGTGTGTGTTGCAGGTTCCCTCCAAGCGGCAACCTCCGGTCTAAAAATGTTGTCTAATGCGTAAGTGTTAAAAGCTGCAGTTCATCGAGGATCCGCTTGAGGCTGGCTCCAGAAGTACCGGAAGTCACATACACATGAATGGGAGAAAGCCGATCTTTACATCAGAAACAAACATGTTTACAGCATGGTACAAAAGATGAGTGTAGTCTGGATAGCTCAGATCTCGATGTCCTCTCACTGTGAGGGGGGTGAATTTTCTTTGGCAATTTTGAAGATATTGACATTACGAGTCTTCCAATGAGAGGCACAGCTGACTGTGGGAACACTGCAGCTGTTGGCTAGGAGGCCTCTTTACGTCACACTGGCTCGACAGAAGCAATATGGCTCCCGCCGACGATTGGTCTCAAAACAGCTCTTCAGAAACAGATGGGTGACGTCACGGATACTACGTCCATATTTTATACAGTCTATGGTTCCCTCATGTGCTCACACTCAGGTTCTCTCTCTATTAGATTTAAAGATGTGTTTCTGGGCCTCTGTGATGCCGAGTAAACACACCAGGGGCGTGTCCAGAGCTTTTTGACCGGAGTGGCCCAACTGAGGTTCTCACATAGGCAGGGGTGGCCAGTGCATTTACAAATAAATAACATTTACCCTTTCTGTCTTCACATCCTACTTTCATTAAAGTATTAAACAGTTATATTCCCTTTGACTAAAAAAAAAAACATGACAAAGTGGCATAAATCTTCTAAGCTTAATTCTTTAAGGACTTACAAAATATGTTTTTTCAAAGTCATATTTGAGGGCACTAATAAAAAAATCTACTGTCAGCCTTTTAACTCATCCCAAATTATAGATTTTAACAGAAACCCCACCTCTGAGAAGGCAAACAGCCAATCATAGTTTATGATTTTGGGGTGGCCCCTGGGGTGGCCAATTGGATTTCAAGGGGTGCCAGTGCCACCCTTTGCCACCCCTCTGTACACGCCACTCACACACGCAACACACTCCTTGTTCATGTGAACCTTTAGATGCGGAGGTTCCGAGTCTGTTTAAACTGCTCTTTTATTTTGAAGGTGTGTGTACTCCTCTTCCTGTCTGCTCACCTTTCTGTCAGAGAGAACAGGAGGATGAGCTCAGGTTGGGAGGAAGAATCAGACTCTGATGACCTCTGAGGCTGCAGAGAGAGACGTCTCTATCTCATTATTACAAATGTTACATAATAATATTTATTATATATGATTTAAACACAGAGATTAGATCCTGTCATCCTCCATGAGATCAAACCAGGAGCAGGTCTGATGGTTCAAAGCATGTGTTCACTGTGAACCATCCTCTCAGTAATAAAGGCATGTTTATCATTATTATTATTATTATTATTATTATTATTATTATTATTATTATTATTATTATAAACTCAGAGAAGTTCATGGTCAGGGTTTGTTTAATAGAGTTACTGACAGAGCAGAACACAGAGCTTTACAGGACCAACAGCAAGCAGATATAACACATCACAATGTTTTTAAAATATAAGATACAGATCAATAATAATAATGAAAATAATAGTATTGGTAATAATAACAATAAATAATAATAGCTATAGGCTATTGATAATATTTATAACAATGATATATTGCTGTAGCCTTTTTTGTTTATTCTTCTTATTATCTAATTATTATTATTATACAAATAAATTATAATTAAAATTATAATAAAAGAAGAACAAGAAGCAGAAAAAAAAGAAGAAGGAGAACATGGAGGATATAATAAATAAAGTCAGTAGACGTGTGCTTATCACTCTGTGTTATTCTCTGATGTTAACGCTGCAGAAACATCAGATTGATCTCCCTCACACTGATCAGCTGATCACGCTAGTAAGACCTGACAGAGAGCGCCCTCTGCTGTCCACCACCAGCTGTTACACCAGCTCATCATCATGTTCAGTCCTGATTAGGATCAGGCTGCACCTCAGACACTAACAGTTTAAAACACACAAATCAATAACTAATATAATCAATAACTAACATGATCAATAACTAACATGATCAATGACATCACAAAGGTGAGACCAGACTGAGGGATCCTCCTCCACACACCTCATGAGGGATCAGGACTGAGAGATCCTCCTCCACACACCTCATGAGGGATCAGGACTGAGAGATCCTCCTTCACACACCTCATGAGGGATCAGGACTGAGGGATCCTCCTACACACACTCATGAGGGATCAGGACTGAGGGATCCTCCTACACACACCTCATGAGGGATCAGGACTGAGGGATCCTCCTACACACACCTCATGAGGGATCAGGACTGAGGGATCCTCCTACACACACCTCATGAGGAATCAGCACTGAGGGATCCTCCTACACACACCTTATGATCAGGACTTTAATAAGGCACCAAAGTTATTACAGGTGAACCTTCTACAGGGCCTGTAGGGGCCCAGCAGGGGGCGCACACGTCACTACAGATCATCAGTCCCAATGAAAGCTGTGAAGAAAACATTATAAACAGTTTAAAGGATGAAGATTACAGAAGAGGAGCAATGATCTGAACATGATCACATCGGAAGGAGAGAATTATCACTATCAATGCTGGAAGTTGTGAGGAAGGGGGGGCAAGGGGCCCCAAAATCAGTCAGACCGCCCCTGCCCCCCCCCAAAAAATCAGTCAGACCGCCCCTGCCCCCTCCTCCTCCCCCTGAGCTACACACACTTAGCTCACCGATCAGCAGTCGGTGACTGAACTGACAACACGAGAGAGGAGAAGGGAGGGGAGGAGGAGTAGGAGAGGAAGAGGGGGAGAGATTCAGCCAGCAAAGAGGAAGAGGAGGAGGGGGTCCCTGTGATGAATTGTGTGATTCTTCAGGTGGAGGAAACGTCTCAGTGAGGAACAGACCTCCTCAGACCTGGACCTACAGGATATCCTCTGACCAGTGAGGTCTGTACTCAGCTTCTTTAAACCTCTCTCTCTCTCTCTCCTCTCTCTCTCTCTCTCCTCTCTCTCTCTCCGCTCTCTCTCTCTCTCTCTCAGTGTACCGTGTTTTCAGATTATACAGGACTTCGTTGAATTTTCTTCTTTATTAAATAAAAACAAACGCACCCTCTGTCTCCGGGGGGCGGGGTCAGGGCGGGACACGCGGCTCGCGCCGGTTCACCTCGCCTCAAACAAACAACCCGCGCCGCGCGTGACCGTGAATCCCTGATCAATGAGACTGATCAGTTAGTGAGTCTGAGACAAAATGATCTCTGCAGCTGAGAGGGACCGACTCAGAGAAACTTTACTTTGATATAAACTTTATTAAAGTGTAATAATGTGTAATAACCTTTAATAACCTGATGTACCTGCAGCTCTCTGCAGAGAATCATCTCGAGCTTAGCTTCAGACTCCTCCTCCTCACTCTCTGATCTCTGTTCAGGTTTTAACTTTCATTATTTTACCTGTTTGTTTTTATATTGTTGACTGAGAAACTTAACACTTTCTTTTGACTTCCTCTGAATATCAGCTGTGATCAGAGCTGTATTGATCCAGACTGGCTCAGTGACATAATGAAGGATGTTAACAGATTGTGGATGACATGGTGACCCAAACTAAACATCCTCACTGACATAACAGAATAATCTCTCTGTGATCCTCTCTGACTCAAAAGATAACTCATGTGAGTACAGTAAGAGAGATCTCTAGATGAGCTGATCTTTAGGACACTGATCAGACCTCTGCTGATGAAGAGGAGGAGAAACTTTTAACTACTGGACATTAACAACCGTCAGAGGACGAGGCTGAAGTGTTGGAGTCTGATGTTTGAGTCTGATATTGGAGTATGATGTTTGAGTCTGATGTTGGAGTCTGATGTGGGAAACAGTGGCAGAGGTTTCAGGATGTTTGTGAAACGCTCGACTGACATGAAGGAATCTCCTCCGATTAAACCTGACCGTGACCCCCGGTGCATGCTGGGAGCTCTCTGAGACTCACTCACCTCTGAAAATTCAGAGTCTGCTTCATGTGCAGGGCCACAGAGACTCAGGAGGTTTGAGATCATTGATGTGTGTGTATGTGTGTGGTGTGTGTTGTGTGTGTGTGGTGTGTGTGTGTGTGTGTGTGTGTATGTGTGTGTGTGTGTGTGTGCGTGTGCCGCGCGCGTGTGTGTGTGTGTGTGTTAGCAGCTTTGTTAGCATTAAACTGACTGAAAGTTTCATGCAGATTTGAAATCTAAGAGGTCCCAGGTCCTGACATTCTAACAGACTGATGTTAAGCTAACAGCTCATCACCTGAAGTCAGGGAGAGTTAGCATCAGCGCAGACTCTGTAGAGAGAAACGTTGAACATGTTGAGTGTTCTGAGATTTGTTGACCAATCACAGCGAGCGAGCTGTGACTGAGGCTCAGTAGACTGTGTCCTCGTGGAGCGAGAGGTCACCCGTCAGTCTCCAGGTAACGTATCTACAGAAGTCACTTCTCTTTGTTTACTTTATGCCCTTAGTTTATTCCTCCTGCTGTTGCTCTCCATACAAACTGTTTCTCCTGCTGACACCTGATTAGTCGATAAAACACAGACAACAGACAGAGACCAGAACCCTCTTTAGACTGAAACCCGGCCCTGAGATCAGAGTCTGTAGTTTATAGAGAATCTATGAATGATGAATGTGTGTGTGTGTGTGTTTGTGTGTGTGTGTGTGTGTGTGTGTGTGTGTGTGTGTGTGTGGTGTGTGTGTATCATTGATCGTCTATCAGCTGGTCTCTGTTCAAACAGAGACTCTACTTTCGTTCACACGTTCAGAAACACAAACGTCAGACTGTCTGCAGCTCTTTGAGAAACAGAGACGTCCTGTTTTCCTCTGTGAAGGTTCAGGACTAACTCAGGTCCACCTCCAGCTAACTGAACTGGCCTTAGACTGGACTCAAAGTAAGGTCTAACAGTCGACTGTTTGTTTATCACTTATTTAAACAGGTACGACATGAAAACACAGAAAACTACCAACATTAAACAAATTCTAAAGAAATAACTAAAAACTCATTAGAGCTGATTTATCTGAGTTTTATTCCTGAGCTAATGAAACACACAGGTAAGCTAACCTCAGTTAGCCATTAGCTTTTGTTTTTCACACTGTTTCTTATATTATCACATTTACCTTATATTTATCTCCTGATGCTTCTAAACAAGATACTGCTCCACTGATGACCTGTTCGTTAGCTCGTTAGCTAATGTGAGCATGGTAACACATCTCAAACAGTCTGACCCTTCAGGTGCTTTTAGATGAACCGGGACATTTTAGTTGGTTGTTGTTGTTGTTGTTGTTGTTGTTGTGAGCGAGGTTATCGTTAGCTGTTTGTGGAAGCATTGTTAGCTTAAACGCTATTAGCAGAGAGAGCAAGTTTTTCTGGAGCAGCAGAAACTTTAGCTTTATGTAACTTAAAAAGCTTGACCCATGGGGGTTTGTTAACCAGATTGTGTTTGTAGAAATAAGAAAAGTATCTGGAAATCCTCAAACGCTCTGAACAAGAGACAGGAACACGCTGACGTCATGTGACTCACGGCGGCAACAACAACCAATCACAACGCAGAGATCCACATCAGATTGAACACAAAAACAAAGTGTTTCACTAGCTTTACAGCCGTGTAAGGTGTGTGTGTGTGTGTGTGTGTGTGTGTGTGTGTGTGTGTGTGTGTGTGTGTGTGTGTGTGTGTGTGAGCAGCATATTTTCACTGTGACAGCAGGAACACTCACACTCTGCTGCGTGTTTGCTCTGAAAACACTGTCCGGTTGTTTCTCTCGTCCAGCCGTCACACCGTGAGCTCACAGTCTGACAGCAGCAGATAACTGACAGAGCTGTCACACTGAGCATGCTCAGTGACCACAGGAGTCTGATCCAGAACCTTCCAGTCTGCTCTCCAGGTCTTATAACAGACAGGACTCAGGAGTTTAAAGTCTGAAACCTCTGAGGGTCTGTTAGTGAGTGCTCGATCAGCTGACTTCCTGTAGTTTTATCACACCTGTGTTCACCTGTGGTTATCAGCTCAGCTCAGATAACTAAAAGGGGAGGAGCTTCAGACACAGAGGAAGGTTTAAGGTAAAAAAACTCTGTTTCTGGTTTCTGAGGTCAAACATGTGGAGCGGGTCACATGAGGGCTCACTGCTCATCGCACACACATGATGCTTTTATCTCCATGTGTTTGAACTGTTAATACTTCAACACACACACACACACACACACACACACACACACACACACACACACACACAGCTGTGAAATCATGTGATGTGGAGGTTAGATATTATTCAGGTAAACATCATCAGTGTTTGAACTCAGACTCTGAATGTGAAGACTTCTGATGACGTCCGTTTTGTCTCTGTCTCAGCAGGATGAGTGACGTCGGTTGTCCTCAGCATCCTCCTCCATCTCCAAGGTAACAGGCCTGTCACCAGGATGTGGTTCCCGCAGCGATGAGCCTCCAGCCTTCATCCTCCCGCCCCGCAACGCCCGGGTCGCCCTTGGGGGAGATGCCCGGCTGGAGGGGAAGGTAAGAGACGCTCTGCTAGTCCATCATTAGCTTGTGTTCAAAAAAAGAAGTAACAGGTTGTTACAGGTTCATCCTCTGGGGAGCAGGAACGTGATCACGTGAGAGGAGGGCCGGTGCATTCAGGGAAAGTCTGATCTGCAGGACACAAAAGACTAAGAAGGGAACAAAGGAAACAAGGAAACAGAATAATGCAGAAGGATACAAGAGAGGACACAATGACATGAGAGGGGGAACAAGAGAGGAGAGGAGACAAGGGTGTGAGAACAGCAGGACTAATGTCTGCCTCATGACTGTCTGCTCCCCAAAGAGAGGCAGTCGACCAAAAACACTTTCACTCTAATCCAGAGTCTGTGCTTTTTTCTGGAGGATCAGTCGCTGGGCTCTTATTCTGGAGGATCAGTCACTGTGCTCTTATTCTGGAGGATCAGTCAATGTGCATATATTCTGAAGGATCAGTCACTGTGCTCTTATTCTGGAGGATCAGTCACTGGGCTTTTATTCTTAAGGGTCTGTCACTTTGCTTTTATTCTGGAGGATCAGTTACTGTGCTCTTATTCTGGAGGATCAGTCACTGTGCTCTTATTGTGAAGGATCAGTCGCTGTGCTCTTATTCTGGAGGATCAGTCACTGGGCTTTATTCTTAAGGGTCTGTCACTGTGCTTTTATTCTGGAGGATCAGTTACTGTGCTCTTATTCTGGAGGATCAGTCACTGTGCTCTTATTGTGAAGGATCAGTCACTGTGCTCTTATTGTGAAGGATCAGTCACTTTGCTCTTATTCTGGAGGACCAGTCTCTGTGCATTGTCCAAACTTCGGCCGTGTATTTCATCTCCCCCTCTCGATTCGACCCTGTAATCAGTCTGTATGATAAACAGCAACATGTATCAGCTGTAGATTAACATAACACGCTCTGAATCGCTGTGGAAAAGTAAACAGAGATCGTAACAGGGTTGAGAATTGCTGCGCGTCACGGACACAACGCCGCACAATTATGTCGTGCTCATGTCTGCGTCAGCCCCTGCTGTGTAGGGGCGACGCAGAAGTGTATATAAGCCTTTATTCTGAAGGATCAGTCACTTTGCTTTAGTTCTGAAGGATCATTCACTGTGCTCTTATTCTGGAGGATCAGTCACTGTGCTTATTCTGGAGGATCAGTAATTGTTTACTCCAGGTGTCAGCTCCCTTTCATTTGAAGCAGAGGATATGTCACCTCCCTCCTCAGGTGTAAACTGAACCCTGACAGGTGAGACCTGGAGGTGGAACATTTAACCCTCAGGCTCCTTGCGCTGACATATATCTAAAATCCCATAGCACCTAAACGCACCGTCTGATCATCAGAACAGATCTGTGAAGAAAAACATGAAGATTGATGGAGCTGCAAGGGCTCATGGGAGTCGATGCAGCTGCACGCCACATGCTGCACACCCCACACACACACACACACACACACACACATACACACACGCGGTTCTTGTTTTTCTTTAGTCTCAAATAAAGACGTGGTCATTAAATAGAAGTTGAAACCTGCAGTGAGGGACAGTCTGAGCTCGTCTGTCTCGAGTTCTCTCGTCTCTGAGTGTTTTGAAGGAAAGAGGAACTTCCTGGACTTGACAGTTTTAATTATCAAACCAGATGCTGCCGCCTGTTTCCTCGTGTCCTCACTGTGCCTCTGATTATCCACATGACGTCTCACATGGTTTCAAACACTAAACATGTCAGCAGAGACAGAAGGTGAGAGAACCATGGAGGAGACAGATTTAAGGATCCGCACTGACTTCAGATCAGACCTCAGACAGACGAGCAGAGTTCACAGCTCGTCTATAGTTCAGTTTCCTCAGTTGTTTGTAGTTTACTTGGTTTAAGAACTGAT
The DNA here is from genome assembly GCF_009762535.1 of Notolabrus celidotus. Classification (NCBI taxonomy): domain Eukaryota; kingdom Metazoa; phylum Chordata; class Actinopteri; order Labriformes; family Labridae; genus Notolabrus; species Notolabrus celidotus. The sequence goes on along the minus strand of NC_048281.1, from coordinate 12,444,852 downwards.
TGTATAAAATCAAAAGTCATGATGATGACAATGATGATGATGATGATGATGATGATGATGATGTCGTGTTGCAGGTACGCGGTCATCCTGAGCCTCAGGTCACATGGTCAGAGAGGGAAAGGCCTGTGATTGGTGGAGGGCGCTGCGTCCTGGAGCAAGGTGGGCGGGGCAACTTCAGTCTGGTGGTGGGCGGAGTCACAGAGGAGGACCTGGGTCGCTACACCTGTCAAGCAACCAATCAGGCGGGGAGCCGGCGGTTACCGTAGAGATCCTTCTGGAAGGTACAAACTCCGCCCCCTAACCGTCCCTTTAACCCAAAACCATCTACAATGTCAACAGGCAGAGGGGACATGTGACTGACTCCTTCACTCAGATTAGTTTGCATGTAATGGTCGTCCCTGGTGTCTCTTTTTCTGTCTAAAATTAATCACTGTTGTTATTTAGCTTTGACCAATCAGAACCATTCCATTCTGTTCTCCTTTGATGTGTTCCATTCTATTCTCCTCTCTGCAGATTGATTTGATATTATGTGTTTGATCAGGTGTCCCTGGTGTTTATTTCTATTGTTATGGTGTTTCAGCCAATCAGAATCAAGAATTTAACACAGCCGGGTAATAACCAAGGCGGCAACCTCCAGTCTAAAAATACGAGAACAATACGGAAGGTGCTCAAAACTCCAGTTCATCGAGGATCCGCTTGAGGCTGGCTGAGAAGTACCGGAAACCACATACACACCAATTCAAAAAAGCAGATCTTTACAGCAGAAATAAACATGTTTACAGCCTGGTTCAAAAAACGAGTGTAGTCTGGATAATTAATTCTCTGATCGGCACCAGTGTTAATTTTGGCGGCTATTTTAGATTAGTCTTAGTCTTAGTCTTTAGACAACAATGCGTGTTAGTTTAAGTCACATTTTAGTCTTTTCAGCCCTTTATAGTTTTAGTCTAGTTTTAGTCAGCGGAAACTCAAAACATTTAGTCTTTGATTTCTGCCGAAACATCTTCACTCTTTAAATAATTCATGTAGTCGGTCAGATGTCGGTATTAGGGTTATCCAAGTGTTAAAATTGTCAACATTTCACTCCTTTAACACTTTTGCTTGTTGTAAGATCTTAAGTTAAATAATTCAGCCTGTCCTGCTAAAATCAAAAGAAAACAATCTGATGTGATCACTGTGACTGTATTTTGATTCTCTTGATTCACAGAAAAATGCATGAAAGGGCTGTATCGCACATTTACGTAGTCCCTGAATGTACCTGGCAAGTGACAGGCGCACAGGACAGACTGTCGCTTCATGGCACTCTGAAATGCATCTGCATCTTTGATGACAAGGAGTGGATCAAAACTTACTTAACGTGTGATATATCACCAAACTGGAACAAATCAAGCTGTAGACGCGGAGGTTTTTTACGGTAATAGCGGGCAACAACAGCAAACATCAAATATTAAACAGTGAAATATTAAAATCCTCAATGAAGATGAGACAGATGCATGGAGGCGGGGAGAGCTGGTTCACACAGCACACCTGTGCAGCTAGTGACCAAGCTAACACTGAGCCCCCTTGATAATAACTCAGCCTATCACAGGAAGGCAGCACTTTTATTTCTAAAGATTAGACGCACAGCGGGGGAAAATATGGATTTTTAATGTCGACAATCCCCCACTAAAGTTTTCGCCTCGTCATCGTCTCGTCAACGAAATCAAAACATATTTCGTCAGAGTTTTATTATCAGTGATGCACTTAAGCTCATCATAGTCTCATTTTCGTCATGAAAAAATGAGTCGTTGACGAACATTTATCGTCATAATTTCGTTTACGAAATTAACACTGATCGGCACACACTGTATGGGGGGTGAATTTTTCATAAAGCAGCAATTTCAAAGATATTGAGATTACGATTCTTCCAATGAGAGGCACAGCTGACCTCATTGGCAGGCGGGAACACTGTAGCTGTTGGCTAGGAGGCTCAAAGCATGCCTCTTTACCCTCACAATGGATGACAGCAGCATTATAGCTGCCGCCGCTGATTGGCCTCAAAACAGCGCTTCAGAAACAGATGGGTGACGTCACGGATACTACGTCCATATATTATACAGTCTATTGTAACAACCTGCTGTAAACAGGTGAGTTGAATAGTGAGTGAGTACAGTTGTCATGAAGAGAGAAATGAGCTATAGAGACCCAAACTGTTTTTGTAACAGGCTGTAAACATGTTTATTTCTGCTGGAACATTTTAACATGGGGCTCTATGGGGACTGACTCACTGCAGGAGACACACTCTAGTGGACACTGGAGGGACTGCAGGAGGCAGACTCTAGTGGACACTGGAAGAACTGCAGGAGACACACTCTAGTGGACACTGCAGGAACTGCAGGATACACACTCTAGTGGCCATGAGGGGAACTGCAGTTTATCTTATCATTGATCTGATATCAGTGATGTGTAACCAAGCGGCAACCTCTGGTCTCAAACGATGAAGCCCATGCGAAAGTGTTATAAACTGCAACACATCGAAAATCCGCTTGAGGCTGGCTGCAGAAACACCGGAAACCACATAGACATGAATGGGAAAAAGACGATCTTTGCAGCATTAATAAACATGTTTACAGCCTGGTTCAAAAACGGCTTGGCCCTACGAAGCTAATGTCTCTATCAGCACACACTGTACGGGGGGGGGGGTGAATTTTTTTCTAATGTGACGGTTATAAGATATTAAGATTACGAGTTTTTGCCCAAATAAGGACATGACTGACATGACTGCCGGTCGGGAACACATAGCTGTTGGCTAGGAGGCTTACACTACGTCATTACTCTGCCCGGTTGAGTCCGCATTTCCAATATGGCTTCTGCCGTCGATTGGTTTCAAACAGCTCTCAGGAACAGATGGGTGATGTCATGGATATTACGTCCATATTTTATACAGTCTTTGTGTTTAACCCTCTGTAGGTTCGTCTCAGTCCAGCTCTTAGCAGTGTTTGTTTCTAACAGCAGTCAGCCATTAGAGCTTCTGTTTCCAAACATGACTTCACATATATAAAAAACCGTGTGTGTGTGTGTGTGTGTGTGTGTGTGTGTGTGTGTGTGTGTGTGTGTGTGTGCGTGCGTGCGTGCGTACGTGCGTACGTGCGTGCGTGCGTGCGTGCGTGCGTGTGTGTGTGTTTTACTGGCTCGTAAACAGCTCCACAGCAGCTTCCTGTTTTTTAAACACTAACAGACTCAGTTGGAGTTTTTCACACTCAGTTAAACTAAAGTAGACAAACAGAAGCTTCAGCAGGTCGAGGGTTAGAGCTCACGTTCATCACAGCAGGACTCCAGCACCTGCTCAGATCCACAGCTCACCTCTCATACCTTTAAACCTTCAGTCCTGCCTCTTATAAATTACTTTATATCTTAATGATTTAACCCGTCGTGTTTCAGAGCTTTAGAGGAAACTCTTAACCAGCTCATTAAACATGTGATGAGCAGCTCCATGAAAACACCTCCATCCTCACTCCTCTGTCAGGAAGACGACCTTTAACCTTCATTTAAATCATTCAGACACGTTGAGTTGAGCCTACATCCTGCGTGACTTTCATCAAGACATTTATAAAGAATTATTTGATAAGTTAATGAACCCTGAATGAGTTATTAAACCACAGAGCATATTGATTTAAATGTTGATTTCCGAGGAAACACAAAGTCACATTTCTGATTTCTGATATCTGTCAGCTGCTGCTCACATGAAGTTTGTGGTCTCTGCTGAAACACTTCAGCTTCGATGACTCAAACTCTGCTCCTCTGTAACACTGCCATGTTTTTCCACCTGCAGAGCGCTCAGGGAAGAAATACGGCCTCCCGTCCTCCATGAAAACAGGGTGAGATCTTTTTTCCATCTTCAGGTTGTGATGACCCCAGAGTCGTTACTCCACGTCTGAGATTTGGACTCATAGTCGACCCAGAAATTCCTCTCAGAGAAAACAGAGCGGACGCACGTCACCAGAAACTTCAGCTCATGTTCAGAGTGAACACGTCTCGCTTTGCAGCTCAGGGTGGTGTTTGTATTTAACTCCAGAGTTCCTCACTCCTGATTTCTTCTCCCCTACATTCAGATTTAATCAGTGATTCAAGGACAACTCTTCTGTTTGTCTATTATGAAGTCAATAAATTAGCCTTCTGATAGAGTGACAGGTTAATGTGAGCATCGTCAGGTAGCATGAATATACACACACTATCCCTCCATTACTGCGAATGAGACCAAAACTACATTTCCCATGATTCCAGGTGTCGCTCTGCGGTCCAGCAGCAGCGAGCAGGCCGAGTATCTGGGGCGAGAGTCCGCCCAAGTTCATCACCAAACCCAGCCGAGTGCTCGCCAATATGGGACAGACGGGAAAGTTCTCAGCCAAAACCACAGGACGACCTCCGCCACAGGTCACATGGTACAAGGTGGGCTGAGCTTCACTGATGACTCTATGAGGTGACAGACTGTAGAGGGTCTGTCTCTGATTGAACCATGATCTCTGCTGTCTGAAGAAGGAAACACACGCTGGAGTTTAATCTGAGTGTGTCACAGCCATCATGATGTTCTCCATGTTCTCTGTGTTCTCCTTGTTCTCCATGTTCTATCCAAAACTCCGTGCAGCTCTAACACCTGTCCCTCCTCATGCAGAGGCGTCTCTTTTACCTGTGGTTGGTTTCATGAATCACCTTCGGGTCACGTCTGTGTGTTTTCAGGGGAGGCGGCGCTTCAGTCAGGTGGGCGTGTCCGTGTGTACGAGCGCTCTGGTCTGCATTTTCTGGAGCTCCAGGACGTGTGTGTAGAGGATGAAGGAAGTTACACATGTCTGGTAAACAACAGTGCTGGAACTGCAACTGCCACCGCCATGCTCAGTGTCCAGGGTGAGTCGACCATTCAGAGCTCACGACGAGTTTAACGAGCTGATGAAGGAGAATCATCAAATACGCTCACACTGCATCAGAGTGATAACGTCTGTCCTGTGTCTCCTCACAGGTGCTCCTGAAGCTGTCTCCAGGTGAGTCCAGTCACACACCTGACTCTGATACTTCACTTATTGTCGGACACGATCAGATAAAGTCATGTCAGCTGGTAAGATCCTGTTTCAAGGACGCCAAGACACAGATCCAGTCTGAGGGTTTCCTTCAGGGGACACTGAGGAGGCAGCGAGCTGTAAAACACGTCATGTTTCTGGGTCTGCGTGTTTTACTGGTCCCAGCTCACTTTGGTGAGTCAGGTGGACTCCACCTATAAGCTTACATCAGGCTGTGAAAACGCTGAAGAGACACAAACGTAAACAAACCTTTCAGGTGTCTTTACATAAAGTCCAGTCCACAGGGAGGACCCTCAGCTGCACAGACACCCCCCCTGCTCTGACATGCTCCTGTTAGGTCTCTTATATTTACATAACAAGTAATCAGCTGACACAACAGCAGGTTAATGTTCATGTTTCATCTCCTGTAGGATACAGGAAAGAGTCTGAATCCACACAGTGACCCAGTATCACTTCATTGATAAATCTCAACAGTAACACTTAGTCTGAGTTATAGTCTTTAGTTAATGTGGTCTCCTCCTGCAGGACACTCCTCCCAGCTCAGACCTCCCAGCCCAGCAGAGGACCGGACAGAGGACCGGGCTGCTCCCAATGCTCCCAGTGCTCCCAGTGCTCCCAGTCCTCAGGCTCAGCAGCAAAGACACAGGGAGGACCACCAGCAGAGCGGCCCGTCTCAGCCCAGCAGGAGGGGGAAGCCTCCTGTACAGCCCCCTCCTGTGGCTGAGAGGAGAAGTGCAGCTCCTCAGGTCAATGTCTGATGACTGTGATGCATGATGGTTATGACTGTGTGTAATTTCTACCCTCAGTGTGTATCAGAGTGTGCTATAGACCCCCTGTGAGACCACTGAGCTCACGTCAGGAGGTCAAACACAAATAGAAGAGAAAAATAATAACGAATCGACTCTAAACTCACATCAGACAAAAAGGAACCAGAGTCCTGATGAAACACCTGAGGTCAACATGAACTACAACTCCCACGATGCATTTCAGCACAGAAAGAGTTTAAAAGGTTAAACATGCGAGTAATTCTCAAACCACAGCTGAGTTTTACTTTATGTAGCTCTCATCAGCCCCCCTGACCGTCCTCAGGAAAAAACTCATGCTGAGGCTCATGGGTAATGTAGTGTTTCATTACCAGCTGAAAGACTGAGCTCAGTATCACTGGAGAGGTTGTTTTAAAAACAAGCCACATACATAAAACACTCCCTCCTCTGGCCTGCTCATTATATCCTCAGACCTGCAGTATCACCTGGACCTCTATGGCTTTTTTCAAAAACGGCCTGCTACATACTACCTACTAATGTAGTAGGCAGTAGGTACTGCTTGCTACATACTGCTTTGAATTTAGTATGTAGTATGACTGTTCTGCTCAATCTGTGTTGCAGTACGCTGTGCCAGATGTCACTGAATTTCCGGTTTCGGAATGTGGAAGTAAACAACGGCCAAGCTGATCGCAAAACTGCTTCTTTAGCATTAATTTATAATTAAAAAATTTAAGAATTTGTTTATATGGAATTTAATGATTTTCACAGCACCTAAAAACCTAAAAAGTTCCCCCGTCAAAAAAAGAAGAGAAAAGAAAAAGCGAAACGAGCGCTGTGCACACTTTCCCGAATCAGTAGACATCCGGGGAGTTTTGGCTTACTGCAGATTTTGCTCTTGTTCACATACTACTTACTGAATACAGAATTTTGGCCGAATCAGTATTTACTACTAGTATAGTAGGCGGTTTTGAAAACAGCCAATATCTCTGATAACTGACCCTATGACATCACAGCATGATAAACACACACACACACGCACGCAGGCACGCACGCACGCACGCACACACACACACACACACACACACACACACACCTGTAATAAAGGTGCTGCTCTGATTAAAGCACACAGCATACAGAGGCTGTTATAACCATAGACTGAGCGCAAACTACCGCTGATGGAACTGTAATGGAGTAATAGGTACCAAATTATATTTATTCATGTCACTAAAAGAGTAAAATATAATTTGAATGTATTTTTTTTTTAACAAACTTAACTTTATAATTGATTTGGTCACTTTAAGAAGTTTAATTAAGTTTATGTTGTTTAAAAACACACTAAATTACCCTGTGTTCAGTGTTTCCTTCCCAGGTGTTCACTGTTAAAGGCAAAGGAAACACTGACGTCAGCAGAACGTTAGTGCGACACTAGCTCGGAGCTAACGTTAGCATTAGCCCGTTAGCCTCTCTGAGAAGCCAACATCTGTTAGCCGTTCTGACCAGAGACTGTTGGAGAAGCTAACATGTTTCATATTCAGTTACCAAACGAGTTATTTTAATGTTCACATGAATTCAATATTTTAATATATCACCAATCACATCTAAATCACCTCTGTCTGTCTGCAGGTCCAGACCGTCGTCAGTCCTGATCCAGCTCAGACCGGTTCGGTCCAGAAGTCAGTGAGCGGCTCAGACGGCGGCAGGTACAGTATCAGACCTAACTTCGTCCAGCCTGAACTTATAATCAGTTTAGGTGTACCTGTGTGATGACGGTACAAGTGAGCACAGCTGCTGATGAGTCATAATATAACTCATTTTAATGAGAGGACAGCTCAGCAGAGTATCTTCACTTTAATATAATGATATATTTAGGCTAAAGTTGAACTTTTCTGTCGCTTAAGACTGTTTTCTTTTTCATATTATTTGATAATAATAGTAATATTATTATTATTATTATCCGTCTTTGATTATTGTTATTACTACCATATTATTATTATTATTATTTTCTATTATTTTATTTTAGTTATTAATGCTTGTATTATTATAATCACCATTATGATTATTATCATCATAGTTATTATTATGATTATTGCCTGTTTGGCAGACAGCCGGTGCTCGTGGAAGCCTCTGGGTCTGATGAGTAGTATCTGTGTTTCAGGGCAGTGAGGAGGTCTGTGTCAGGGTCCATCCTGAGGTTCGAGGCAGTTCCTCTGGACCAGGAGGCCACAGAGGGAGCTCAGGTCACATTTACCTGCCAAGGTGATTCTAACCTTTGAATCAGTCGCCGAGAGGTTTGAAAAGAAAGTGTGTGTGTATTTACTCACAACTTGTCACCGAGTCCTTCAGACTGAACCATCCTTAGACCTGATGTGTAACCCAGCATGCACTGAGCCTGCTGACTTATGAGGCCCTGTGAGGTGTGTTTTTACCTCCCTGTGAGGTTTATGAACCAACCTCTGATGTGACTTATGAAATAAACCATGTGTAGTGACCTATGTCAGCCTGTAGGGGTCCCTGTTGTCTCTGTAACAACGCTGCCCTCTGTCCTGCTCTCAGTTTCCTCCCTCACTGTTGCCACGGTGACATGGTTGAAGGATGTCGGTCCAGTACGGATGGGTCCGGGTCTGCAGCAGAGACAGGACAGGACCCGTCTGACCCTCACCATGGAGAGAGTGAGACAGGTGGACCAGGGGACGTACAGGTGTCAGCTGATCACTGCAGACGGACTCACTGTGGACTCGGCCACATGGACCCTCAGAGTGAATAGTACGTGTGTGTGTGTGTGTGTGTGTGTGTGTGTGTGTGTGTGTGTGTGTGACCCCGTGATAAGTGCGTTGGATCGATTCCTCCACTAGGCGGCAGCAGACTGTGAGCACAGAGTTCATCCTCCTGTAACCTACTGCAGCTCTAAACAGAGAATCACACATTTTGGACACTTTGACTTATCGAATATAAAACTACGAGGAGCAGAAGCAGGAGAAGCTCTCTGAAGATGTAGATTAGAGGCTGTTTGAATAACATATAAAACTGTATAAATGAATCATCAGAGTGTGTGTGCAGAGAGCAGCTCAGTGTTTGCTCCTGAGGTGAAGCAGAGCAGAGTCACACACAGAGGAAACACGCTGCACATGTAGAGCTTGATAATAAGATCATCAAGACATCACCGAACACTCCTCCTCTTGGTCTGAACAGATGCAAACTGAACGCTGGAAACGTGAATAAAACAGAGAGAGAATAATCTGAAAGAAGTGAGTAAGGAGACAGGGAGAGAGAGAGAGAAAGAGAGAGAGAGAGAGAGATAGAGAGAAAGAGGGAGGGAGAGAGGGAGAGAGAGAGAGAGAGAGAGGGCTCTGGTGTCGCACGACCGTTTAAACAAATATGAGTGCTGGGAACCATATAAAGACAAAACATGCTGCTGCACTGATCCACACACACACACACACACACACACACACACGCACTCACACACACACACACACACACACACGCACACACACACACACACACAACCCAAGAAGGACATTGATGGGGAATCCACTGTTTGTATCCATGGGTGTGTGTGTGCGTGAGTGCATGTGTGCGCGTGTGTGTGTGTGTCGGGGGACTCTGCAGTGTTTCTGAAGCTTCAGAGCATCGTGTCTTTATCTACCTTTAGAAACAGAGAGCAGACGTTAATGTTTGTCAGAGCTGAGTTAACTCAGTGAGAGTTTCAGGTGAAGCACGGGATGTTTCCTCTCCTCGTCTTGTTCCTCTTGTTCTTGTTGTTCATCATGTTTATGTCTCAGAGCATTAAAGGTTTGATCCTGTGACTATCATGAGCCTTATAGATGAGCGGATGGAGTTCTCTGACCGATTGATCAGCTGACATTAAATCTGTGTTTGGTCTGGACTGCTTGTTTATCAGCTGACCTCGTCTCTCTTACTGTTTACAAATAACTCCATCAGCCAACATTACAAAGCAGAGCTAAGTCAAAGCTAAGTGGCTAATATTAGCTTGTTCCCTCAGAGTGTTTTGATTCCAGATGTTGAACAGGTGTGTTCCTGAGTTACCCTGACAGATCTCTGGCTCTGGCTTTGATTTATGTTAATCACAAAGTATCAGCCTGTAGTCTAGAAAATAAACCCTGTGGTGAAGTGTGAAAAACTGCAGTTCCCCCAGTGTCCACTAGAGGTGGTGTCCTGCAGTGACTCTGGTTTTGGTCTCCACCACCTCCGGAGGGAAGCATAATACTGTAATATGATTATATTTATATTACTATGATGAGCTCCACAGAGTTCATCAGCTCTTCTCTGTCTGCTGTTTGACGCTCGGCAGGTACAGTGAAGCTGCTTTATCCCAGCAGACAGTGAAAGCAGCCTCAGTCAGCCAATCACTCACAGCAAACGATCATCACAGCTTTATAAGGGAAATAAAATACCCTCCTGAGGCAGGAAATCCCCTGAACACACACACACACACACACACAAACACACACACACACACACACACACACACACACACACACACACACACACACACACACACACACTGAAATATCAGGAGATTCCCACAGGCAGACTCTGTGGACTCCTCAGACTCCGATGTCCATGTGAGGACAATGAGGTTCGTGAGAAGAGTCTGTGTCCTCTTTGTTTCCATCTCCTCTGTCTCAGTGTGTGTAGTGTGTGTGCACTGTGTGTGTACTGTGTGTAGTGTGTGTGCACTATGTGTAGTATGTGTAGTGAGTGTAATCAATCACTCTGCTGGTCAGTCGTCACATGACACAGAGATGTTGATCATGTTTCTTTAAGAACATTTCAAAGTGAACGTTCTGCACACAGGACAATCCAACATCCAGTTAAACACACACATACACACACAAACACACACACACACACACAAACACACACACACACACACACACACACACACACACACACACACACACACACAAATACCTGAAGAACATTATGAGTGTGTGTCTTGTAGAGAGAGAGAGAGAGTCATCAGTCTGGTCCTAACTCTTCCACCTCCATATATGGACTCTGGATTTCCTTTTCTCTCCAACATCTGTGTATATGTTTCTCTCTCTTTCTCCCTCTCTTGTGTGTGTGTGTGTGTGTGTGTGTTGTTCGGATATACAGTCTTTTCCACTGTGAGTGTGTGTAACACAGGCTTTGTTCTGTGTACATATCAGACATGCCAGAGAGGAGACACACAATAATAATCTACGGAGAGCGAGGAGGGAGAGAGAGAGAGAGAGAGGAGAGAGAGAAGCGAGAGAGAGAGGAGAGTAGAGAGAGAGAGAGAGGGAGAGGAGAGGATGGAGAGCGGGAGGGGAGAGAGAGAGGGAGAGGGAGAGGGAGAGGAGAGAGAGAGAGAGAGAGAGAGAGAGAGAGAGGAAAAAGAGAGAGCAGGGTGAGAGAGAGAGAGAGAGTTGATGATTGTATTGATCCGTGTCTAAACATCAGGTGTCTTCAGTGTTCTTTAGATACTTTGATGATGTTCTGTTTCTTCTGTTTCCAGGCTAACAGCTGTGAAACTATGGTAACTGTCTGTAGCGCTCATGCTAGCTGCTGTTTGAATGTCACATGTTTCAGTTAGCGGTCCCACTAACATGTTATATTTAAACTGGTCCTGATATATATATGGGAAACATTTCTCCTGCTGATTGGATCTGTCTGGTGTGTTAGCTTGTTAGGAAGCTTAAACTGACACGAGGCCTGATCGATGGACTAACGGGGAGGGGCCTCTCACGCCAGAACGAATCAGAAGTCACGTACAACCCATGACTGTACATATTGGTGTTAGATCTGCTCGTCAGATATAAGACTAGATATGATCTGGTCATACCTGTACCTACCTGACATCCTCTCAGAAACCTTTGTCCCCCGCAGAGCTCTCTGCACTGTTCTCCAGATCTTAACTCACAGCCCGTTCTACAGGCTGCTGAGGCAGTTAGCAAACAGCCTTCAGACGTGCTCCAGCCAGCTAGCTTTGATTTGAACCTTTTGGAGGAGCTAATATTGATGCTAGCCAGAAGAAGTACTAACATTGATGTTAGCATCGTCATTAAAGCTAACAGTCATGACATTGTGCAGGAGAAGCTAACGCAGTTGTTAGCCTGTTTGTAATGCTAACTGAGGTTAGCTTGTTGAAGAAGAAACACTGGTGGTGTTTGTTTAGAACAGCTAACTGTACGGTGACTGTGTGAAGAAGCTGATGATGTTTCTGTTTTTTTTTTGTTTTTTTTTTTTCAATTTTCTTTTTATTTAAGTTTCAAGATAGATTTATACAGCACATTCTCAAATTATCACTTTTTTTCACAAGAAAAACAAAAACAAAGAGGACAGACAAAATTACAACAAACAAAGACAACACAACAGTCCATGTGTAGCAGTGAACTAAGGAGTTACAGTACAGCTGTAGATTTACCTGAAATCCGTTCTATGGGGGTTAATGAACTCAATCCATCCTTTCCAACATTTATCAAAAACATCACTTTTGAGCCTCAGAGTAAACGTTAGTTTTTCCATTACAAAAATGTCAGGCATCACATTAAATCAATCTACTAATGCAGGTGAATCCTGACATAACCACTTTTTCGTTATGGCTTTTTTGCTGGCCACCAGCATTACTCTAAACATGTACACTCTGGAAAAGCCGAGAAGTTGAGGTGGTATCTTACCCAGATACAATACTTCAAAACATAATTCAATCTTGGTTTTTAAACTTGTTCCATACTATCTCTGATTGACTTCCAGTAATTTTTCAATCTCTGAACAATCCCAAAACACATGAAAGTGGTTTGCTCTCTGAGTCCCACACCCTCTCCAACATGCTGTCTGCCCCTCTGAATGTTTTTGTACAGGGTTATAAAAAACCTAACCAAGTTCTTCCAATTGTATTCTCTCCATGACAGGGAGTTGGTTGACTTCCATTGCTTGGCATTTAAATCCTCCCACTCCTCCATCGAGATTGCAAAGTTACCCTAATGTTCCCATTTCTCCTTTATGTAGGATGTACTCGCTCCTATGTCAGATATACAGTATAATGATCTGATAGATCAGCTACCCCTATCTTACATTCTTCGACTCTAAATCTTTCTTCTGTGCTCATAAAAAAGTAATCAATTCTTGAGTGAGTTGAGTGAGGTGCAGAGAAAAAGGTATAGTCCCTCTCAAGCGGGTGGGTTTCTCTCCAAACGTCCATTATTCCCAACTCCGTCAATGTTGTGTTTATAAATCTGGCCAGGTGTGTTTTACTACTTTTCTTTGTACTGTTTGTGTCTATGTTATGTTTTAGGGCAACATTGATATCGCCTCCCCAAACCAGAATCCCCTCCGTTTCCAGAGTAATAATATCGAACAGTACCTTGAAAAGTGTTTATCTGAATCTGGGGATGCGTATACATTGAATAAGGTGACCAATTGGTCTCCTAATTTACCCTTCACCAAAACGTAGCGGCCTTCTTTGTCCTTTACCTCTTTTAAGTTTTCAAATTTTGTCTTGTTAGAAACCAGAATTGCCAACCCTCTTCTGCTGCCATTTCTAAATGAGCTAAAAAATGTATTTCTAAAACCCATGGTCTTTAATTTTTCATGTTCCTGTTGTGACAGGTGAGTCTCCTGCAAGAAAATTATCTGTGCATTCTCTTTTTTAAATTTATTAAGGACTTTTCCCCTTTTTTTGGTGTTATTTAACCCATTTACATTCAGAGAAGCTATTTTTAGTGCTTCAGGTCTCATTCTTTCCCTCTTTTGAGTGCTTCTTTGTTTTCCTGACACCAATAACAACATGAACTGACAAAACTAAAACAACAAGAACAAGAACAAAATGAACAGTCTTCCAATAGCATAGGGGTCCCTCTCTTGGACCCAGATGCCCGTTGGGGGGCAAGGGGGAAGTCCTTCTGCCCAAGAAGGGCCCCTCACTAGCAGCAGATGTAGACTCTCCGAGGAGTCCTCCTTTCCTACTAGACAGGTCCAACATTTATCCCGCAAACTTCTCCTGCCAGTCGAGTACTTCTCCATTTCAAATTAGACGTTTCTTACGGGAGGAATGCTGTCGCTTTGCATCAAGTCTTTGTGCTTAGGTTTTTAAAAAACGGACAAAAAACACAGCCAAATATGGTCGTTTGTAACCTCCCCAGGTTAACCCTTATGAAATAGGGATAGTGAAAAAAAAAATCGTAGGGTTTCACCTAGATCAAAACTTAAATATTCTGTATTGTCTCTAGCCATTAAATTAAATATGCTTATGTCCTGCTTACAGCTTCCTCCCGTTCCTCTCGATTGTTGTCCTCATCTTCGAAACTCCTGCAGCTTCTGCTTTGCTCTTTGGCTCGTCTCACTCCGCTCAGCTGATCCTCCGACTCGTTGCCATGGGAACGCTCTCTGTATGCGGGCCTCCATCGAGTCACCGTCCTCTGTGTGTCTCACCTGCACCTGGAGCCCCTTCTCCTCCATATCTGCCGCTGCATCCCTTGCGCTGTTGTAGACTCTGGGGCCCTCGGACCAGTGGATTTTAATCCTCGTCAGCGGCGTCTGGAATTTGATCCCCTTTTCCTTCAGCACCTTTTTTATTTCGGAGTAGGATTTGCGCTTCTGCACCACGTCATTTGCATAATCGTGGTAAAAAAATATTGGTTTGCCGTCAATTTGATGCGCTTTTGCCATGCTTTCTGAAGGAGCATTTCCTTTGTTTCAAATTGGAGAAAATTGACAATTATAGACCGCGGTGCTGCTCCAGGTCGCGGTCTCCCGCCGCCGCCCTGTGCGCCCGTTGAATCTGCAGGCAGATTTCCTCGTCCAGTTTCAGCTCTCTCCGGAGTAAATTCTCCACAAATCGGGGCATGGAGTCTCCCTCTGCACCCTCCGGTATCCCGAAAATGCGCACATTGTTCCTTCGTGACCTCCCCTCCAAGTCAGTCACTTTTTCTCTCAGACTTCTGTGTTTTGAGCGAGGTCAATAGGACGTCTTTGGCCTCCAAGTTCCATTCTTCAAGTTCCCCAATACGTGTTTGAGCCTCTTCGACACTTGCTTTTGTTCCTGTATTTCCTTGTTGTTCACTAACAGTTTTTTGTCGATTTGTTCTTTAAAGGTGTTGAATTCCTGCCTGAAGTCAGCTTTGAATTCTTCCTTAAATGTCGCGAAGTCCTGTTTATTTCGTGTTTGAGTCCTTGTATTTCTCTTCTTAAGCTAGTTAGCCCCTCGTGCAGCGTCTCTGCGTTATCTCCCTGCATGTTGTCATCTGTGGAGTTTTCGTCCAAATCCAGTTATTTTCCCGTTTTATCCTGGAGTTTTTGCGTTAGTCGTCTACTTCGTTTAGTTCCCCCACTCATACTCGTAAAAGTTTTCTAATGTATTAAAGTTCTTGAATGTTTGGGGGGTTATTTTCTCCTCGACTGGCTGGAGCTCTGGCTTAAGCTGTCACCTCGCTCATCGCTAAACCGGAAGTCCTAAAAAGATCTTTATTGACCAGGCCATACTGCTCTTTTAAGTCTTGAAAACTTTTGAGGGAAGAGTTTCCAAATAGGTCCAAATAAATATTCAGACCTTTTCCCTGCCACGATTTAAAACTTGCGTCCAGCCTGTTTGGAGTGAACTGGGTATCATGGGCTATCCAGCAGATCGGCAAAGAAGGCTCTGTGGGGCCGAAAGTGTTCACCACCCTGAACCAGATCTTAAGTGAAAGACCCAGCCATGGATTAGGAATCTCCCATAAACAGTGTTTCAGTTCACAGTCTCCAATAACGGCCTGTAGTGGGACCCTTGCCACGCTCTGGCATTCAATAGACTTCCATATTGCTGAATAGTTGGATTACAAATATTTACCAGGGGTTTGATCTGGGCTGCTTGATAGTAGGTTTTTAGGCAGGGAGTGCTAGGCCTCCCTTATCCCTAGGGAGCTGGAGGGTCTTAAATCTGACTCTTGGTTTCTTACCTTGCCACAAGAATCTTGAGATAAGCTTGTCCCATTCTACAAAGTCTTTATCTGGGATGTCTACAAGTAGTGTTTGAAACAGATACAATAGCCTCGGAAGGATATTAATTTTAACTATTTCAACACGTTGAATCCAAACTCAGGAAGGGCAGCAGACTCCACCTGGTCAGATCATTCTTAATGTTAGGGAGTAATGGATCGTAGTTTGTTGGAGCCAAGAATGTTAGGTCCCCTTGGTATCTGCGCACCTAGGTATTTCATACCGTCTACTTTAATTGCATAACTTTCTCTAATTTGTTGACAAGTTGTATAATTGAATGTTAAAGTTGGGACTTGTGGGCGTTCAATTTGTAACCTGATACTGATCCAAAGTCTGATAGTGTCTGCATTAGTGCAGGGAGGGAATTGGTCAGGTGTGTCAGGTAAACAAGGACATCATCTGCGAACACCGCTATCTTATTTTCCCCAGCCAACATGACACCATGAATAGTGTCGGTTTGCCTGATCAGCTGACTCATCGGCTCAATAAAAAGCGCAAACAGAAGGGGGCTGATGGGACAACCCTGTCGGCACCCGCGCTCCAGCTCAAAGGACCTACACAGAGCCATTTATTTTTATTCTCGCCGTGGGTTTATGATAAAGCGCTTGGATTGTCTGTATGAAAGTGTTATGAAATTTAAATTTAAGCAAGGGTTTATACAAAAATGACCAGTGACAGAGTCAAACGCCTTTTCTGCATCTAACGCGACTATGGCTGCCTCAGTCTGTTCTTGTTTTAGTTTGTGAATTACATGTAAAGTACGCCTAATGTTGTCCTGAGTTTCCCGTTGTTTTATGAAGCCTGTTTGGTCTAAATGTATTATTTCAGGTAGAATGTTTTCCAGTCTTTTAGCTAGTATTGAGGCAATATCTTGTAGTCTGGTTTAAGAGGCTGATTGGTCTGTAGTTTTTGCAATCAAACCATCCCCTCCCTGCTTGGGTATAACGGTCACAACTGCTTCTCACCAAGATGGGGGTGTCTCCCCCTTCTGTAAGTTGAATGTCCTTCGTAAAAGGGGGGATAGCGAATCTCGAAGTATCTTGTACCATTCAGCCGTGTATCCGTCTGGCCCCGGACTTTTATTACTTTGAGCCCAGAAATAGCCTTATTCAATTCCTCACTTGTGATATCTGCCCTTTAAGATATCATTTTGGGCATCCAACACTGTGGGAAGGTTCAGCTTTTCCAGGAGAGATTCTGCACTAACATTGTTATTTAATACTGGCTGGGAGTACATTTTTTATAATACAGTTCAAAAATGTTACTAATGTCGTCAATATCGTACTTTAGCCCACCTCCACAGGGATCTTTTATCTTGTAGATAGTCCTCTCGGCTTGTTGTGCCTTTAGCTTGTAAGCCAATAATTTTGCTGATTACTGCCTATTCGTAGTATTCTGTTTCACAAAGAGCAGATTTTTTTAGAATGCTTCTTGATTCAGGTTGTTTAGCTGAGTTTTAACTTCTTGCATTTTATTTCTATATTGGGGTTCTAGCGTTGATTTGTGTTCCTTTGTAACCTTTTTAATTCTGCCTCAAGATTTGCCAGGTTCTGTTGCTGTTTTCTCTTCATCTGCAACGGTTTTAGCTATGATTGTCCCACACAACACGGCTTTACAGGGTCCCAAAGGATGGGGGGATACCTCCCCGTTGTCATTTTATTCTAAGTATCTTTTATTTCCTCTTTCATCTCTTCCTTCATCTTTCCATTAAGTATAGCGTTATTCAACCTCCCCGAAGACAGACTCCTTTTAAAGTTAAAATCTAGTTCTAACTGAACTGGGCAGTGATCTGAGATGTCCATTACTCCTATACTACAGGATTTTACCATATGCACGTCTTTGCCGAACATTAAAAAATAATCAATTTGCGAATACACTGAATGGGGGGAGGAAAAGAAAGTAAAATCTTTTGTTGAGGGGTGAAATTGCGAGTTTTCTTTGGCTCCCTCACAGATGCCGTGGATTCTTATGTTGTCCCTTCTGGACCGACCCTCCTGGTCCGTCAATTTGGCTTCCATGTGGGTTTGCATCTTTAGTAGCTCGGTCAGTACGTCCTCCACTGTTTGAACTCTCTACTCTGCTTCTGTTATTCTCTCTTCGGCTTCGTCAATCCTTTTGTTTGTAATGTTGATATCTTCCTTGATTTCTTTCAGCGTTGCACCGTTCTCTTGGCGAAAGTCTCTCAACTCTTTAAGAATCATTTCCAAGTTCGCCATGTTTTCTTCCGCAGGTTGACCCGTAGCAGCTAGCTGGTTATTGCTAGTGCTACTTTCATTAGCTTCGAGTTTGTCTCTCACGGTGCGCTGTTCGGGTTCCTTGTCCAGGATTGACTTCTTTAGTTGACTCCTAGGCATATTAACTACCCCTATCTCTTATTTATCATAAAACAGTTATTGAGCCACTTTTCGGGGGCTTGAGATTTGCCAAATGGGGAGAGCTGCAAAGTTATGCTGCTGTCCTCATGGCCGCTCGACCGGAAGTCCCATGTTTCTGTGTTTTATTAAGAGCAACTGAGGGCTAACATGCTAACAGTCAGAGTGATAGGGCTGATGGGAAATGTAGTCATATTCAGTCTAAATGAGAGCTTCTGTGTTCTCCTGTGTGTTCTCAGTACCACAGAGCTCCATCCCTGATCCAGTGTCAGACACCATCAGCACCAGTTTACAATGAACCAGTCCCGTGATGCCAAACCCAGCACACCTTTTCTTCTTCATGTGTTTAATGTTACAGGCTGCAGACTGCAGGGTCAAAGGTCAGAGGTCAGAGGAGTCTGTGAGGCTCCGCAATTCATCCGCCGCCTTGCCGACCTGAAGGTGATGGACGGGAGCAGAGTTGCCATGACGGTGGAGCTGATGGGTACGGCTGTGTGTGTGTGTGTGTGTTGTGTGTGTGTGTGTGTGTGTGGTGTGTGTTGTGTTTGTGTGTGTGTGTGTGTGTGTGTGTGTGTGTGCGTGCGTGTGTGTGTGAGTGAGTGAGCTGTGGTATTTCCTGTCAGATCTCCAGGGAGATGTTGGAGATGAGATGAGGACAGATTTTCTCTGGACATGTCCTGCCTCTTCATTTCCTCTTTCTCTGTCAGTGTGTGTTTCAGTGTGTGTTCTTAGTGTATGTGTTCTCAGTGTGAGTGTTTCAGTGTGTGTGTTTCAGTGTGTGTGGTCGTGTTCTGGTGGTCTCTGGTCTTCGCGTAGTTTCCCGTGTGAGTAATGAGCTGATGGTCGGGTTCTGTAGAGGTGAACTATAGGTAAGAGTACCATGTTACCACCAGAGAGAGAGAGAGGTGTGTGTGTGTGTGTGTGTGTGTGTGTGTGTGTGTGTGTGTGTGTGTGTGTGTGTGTGTGTGTGTGTGTGTTACATAATGATTTTCCACAGAGGGTTTTCTCCATATAAGCGGTGTGAGGATCAGGTCTGCTGCTCTCTAATAACTCTGTGTCCTGATTTGACTCCATATATGAAGTTTTATATAAAAACAAGAAACAGTTAAATTTATATTAACACGTGGATCATGATGTAGCTCATCAAAGAGTGTTAAGCTCAGAGCACTGATCACTCTGTACACACCATCAGCTGCGAGAGGGAGAGTCTGCAGGATTCTCAGAGACGTTTTATCTTAGCAGGTCGACTAAAGGTTCAATACAAAGTTTACCAACACGACAACATGTCCTCTGTTTCCTCTCCTGCAGTTAGACGATCAGTCCTCATGCCTCCATGCAGGAGCAGGTTTTACTTTGAGTTGTTCTGGAGCTCATGTTGACAGGGACTGATGATTGTCTGACCTGACTCATGTGACTCATGAGGCCTTAAAAACACAGAAGAGGGTTCAGATCTCAGAACATACAGGCTGACGCATGAGACCTGCTGATTCCAGGTATCCATGCAGGTGTTAGTCTGAAGTCAGCCTGTTGATTTTATATAGCAGTGAGCTGTTTGAACAAAAAGACGTCCATAACTTGTATCACTTAACTCCAGTGTTGTTGTACAGAAGTCCGGTGCAGGTTCATCAGTGAGTCCCTGTGTGCAGCTCACAGCTGGGGCAGGTTTGTTAATGTGATCTGAATGGGAGCCGTATAAACATGTGAAGTTAAACAGACACTATGTCACATTCAGTCTGTATGCTTAGAGCCGTCCTGAATCAAATAATGATGTAATTTTTTTTTTTTTTTTCAAAGATCTGTTTATTTGAACTTTTACACATTATATACAAAACATAAATGTAAACAATTAAAGCAAGTTATGTGTTTTATATAAGAAACACAAAAAGTGAATGAACGAAAAAGCAACCAATAATAACAAATGATGATAATTAAAAAATAAATGATAAATAGAAAGGAAAATAAAAAGTAGTGAAACTACAATAAGATAAATATATTATTATTTAAAAAATAAATACACAACAAAAGTAAAAAAAACAATAAAAAGATAAATTTTTAAAATAATAATAATAATAAATAAAATATGTCAATAAATAATAATAATGGTAATTATAATTTTTAAAAAAAATTAAAGAATACAATTTTAAAAAACACCACATGTGATCTACATCGAGAACAACAGAACATGTTCTTCTTTGAATATAGGTATCGTGCTATAGAAGGGATAAAAGCCTCAAAGGATCAAACTAAGAAATACAAAAATAAGAAGTACGTGACGTTATAAAATGTGAAGTCCGTCTCGGTGGTCCTCAGGTGATCCCCCTCCTGAGGTGGTGTGGCTTCATGACGGGCAGGAGGTGACAGAGTCTGAGGACTTCCACCTCCTCAGGGAGGAGAACCGCTGCACTCTGCTGATCCAGGAGGTTTTCCCAGAAGACAACGGGAGCTACAGCTGCCAGGCCTGGAACCAGTACGGAGAGGACCACACCCAGTGCCACCTCACCGTGGAGGGTAACAACACTGCTCACCAAGCTAAACACTAACATTAGCATCCTAACCAACCAACCAACCAACCAACCTATCTATCTATCTATCTATCTATCTATCTATCTATCTATCTATCTATCTATCTATCTATCTATCTATCTATCTATCTATCTATCTATCTATCTATCTGACTAACGGAGAAACAGCCCCAGCAGATAGTACAGGCTAATGAAAACAGTAATATTAGTGATATCAGAGTAGTAATAATGTCATAGGTGAGAATGGTCGTAACATTTAACAGTCGAGGTCAACATGTTTAGTAAAACATTAACAACTGTTACAATGATACATTAGTAAGATTGGTTTTAATAAGCATCCACAACTTCTGCAATGATCCAGAGGAACCTACGAGACAAGGGAGCTCAGGGACTCCAGAAAGGTCTATGGTTAGTAACTTTAATGGAACAGGAGTTAAAGTAAGAGACAGACAGACAGAGGAGAGAGAGGGAGAGACTGGATCCTCGTGTGTCTGTTCCCCTGGCAGTCTGAGCCTATAGCAGCCTGAGCCTATGGCAGTTTAAGCCTATAGCCAATCTGGGCCCATAGCAGTCTGAGCCTATAGCAGCCTGAGCCTATAGCAGTTTGAGCCTGTAGCAGCATAACTAAGAGCTGGTCCAAGCCTGAGCCAGCTCTAACTATAATCTTTATCAAAAAGGAAAGTTTGAAGCCTACTCTTAAAAGTAGAGAGGGTGTCTGCAACCCGGACCCTGACTGGTAGATGATTCCAAAGAAGAGGTGCCTGATGACTGAAGGCTCGACCTCCCATACTACTTTTAGAGACTTTAGCTACGATGAGCAGGCCTGCATGTTGGGAGTGTAGTGTTCTAGAGGGGTAACAGGGCACTATGAGCTCTTTAAGATATGAAGGTGTCTGACCATTAAGAGCTTTGTAGGTCAGAAGAAGGATTTTCAATTCTAGTCTAGGTTTTATGGGGAGGCAGGGTAGCGGTTCATCTCTTTGGGGTACAGGCTGGTTTAAAGTGAAAGGTCTATCTATGGTTGTATTTATGTTGTTGTTTGTTTGTTTTTTTATGTCAGAGCCTCAGGACGGCGTACAGCCCTGGTTCATCACCAAACCCAAACCGGTGAGCGCTGTGGTGGGTCAGCACGTCCTCCTGTCCTGTGCCATCGCTGGAGACCCGCTCCCCCTGTACACCTGGACCAAAGGAGACCTGAGCAGACCTCTGACCTCTGGAGGAGATTTTGAGCTGCTGCAGAAAGAGGACGTGGTCTCGCTGCTTATCAGGTCAGACATAAAGCTCTCAGACGTGTGCTTCTGTAGGACCTGATCCTGATGTAGTCACTGATGATTAAACCCTCCTCTTCCTCAGGAGAGTGAAGGAGCACCATGCTGGAGATTACCTGATCTCTCTCAGGTAAGACAACAACACACCCTGTTTATTTACTGCTCCGCTAGAAAAGACTAAAATAATCCTCCGTCTGCTCGTTCAGAGAGAGTTATGGATTAAAGTAAAAAAGAACACTGCCCCTCCCCCGCTCACAAAGCCTGCTCTAAGCTTTCCGGCCCCCACACTCCACCCCCCCACTGAACACAGACATCCTCCACTCTGTAGACTGTAGATGAACTGTATGAACTGAGGTCACACTCTGCGGTGGCACTGAACCTCCTCTGAGCACGATCTGAGTGTGTTTGAAATGTGCAGCAGAAATTATCAGGACATATTGGTCTTGAGTATTAAACACGTGTGTTGTGTGTGTGTGTGGTGTGTGTGTGTGTGTGTGGTGTGTGTGTGTGTGTGTGTGTGTGTGTTAGGAACACAGTCGGGGACTGCAGTGCTGTGGCCTGTCTGTCTGTCTCTGATGGAGAGACAGACAGGACGAGAGGACGAGGAGGACGAGCGGGAGAGGACGACAGGTGAAGCATCGTTCAGCTGACTCTTTGTCACCTGTTCAGGTGTGATCTGTTAGGAGGGAGGAGGATGTAGAGTATTTGGGACTGTGTATTGTTGGAGCTCTCTCCTTTAGGATAAAGTTTTGAAACCATGGTTTACTCAGATATAAAAGTAGAGCTGAGTAATATTGAAAATTATGTTTTCACAATAAAATATTTCATATTAGCTGATATCGATAATAATCACGATAAATATGAAATCATAATATCATTTCAATTCAAAGGCAGATTTTTGGTCCTGAGTGAAAGTTGTAGAAACCAGAAAGTCTGTTAGCTTGTATCTGGATTAAGTTTTCTGATAAGCTTCTGAATCTATCATTTCTGACGATGCTGTGATGTGTAGGTTTTCAGCATAGACTGTATAGATAATGGACGTAGTATCCGTGACAGTATCTGTCCCTGAACGCTGTTTTGAAGCCAATCAGCGGCGGCAGCCATATTGGAAATGCGGAACTCAACCAGGCAGAGTGTGACGTAAAGAGGCAGGGTTTGAGCCTCCTAGCCAACAGCTATGTGTTCCCGTCCGGGAGTCACGTCAGTCATGTCCTTATTTGGGCAAAAACTCGTAATCTTAATATCTTCTGAATGGTTTCGATAGAAAAAAAATCACCCCCTGTACAGTGTGTGCTGATAGAGGAATTAGCTTCGTAGAGCCAAGCCGTTTTTTGAACCAGGCTGTAAACATGTTGCAAAGATCGTCTTTTTTGAATTGGTGTCTATGTTGTTTCCGGTGTTTCTGCAGCCAGCCTCAAGCGGATTCTTGATGAATT
>NC_048281.1:12401479-12416479 GCF_009762535.1 Notolabrus celidotus | reverse complement strand
GTGTGTGTGTGTGTGTGTGTGGTGTGTGTGTGTGTGTGTGTGTGTGTGTGTGTGTTGAATTATGCACAGATGAGAACACAGGCTGAGGATTCCCTGAGTGTGTGTGTCTGAGTTTAATCCCCCTCCTGTTATTTCAGTCTGCAGGACAGCCCCTGATCCGCTGTGTGTGTGTGTATGTGTGTGTGTGTGTGTGTGTGTGTGTGTGTGTGTGTGTGTGTGTGTGTGTGTGTGTGTGTGTGTCCTGCATACTGAGGACTCATGTTAAAGGTCAGAGGTCGCCATGTTTCCTCAGACAGCTGCAGGCTGTGTTGTGTTGTTGTTACAGTTGTTGTGTGTTCTCTCTGATGGTTCATGTGACGGTCAGTACAGGTGACACATGTTCACCTGTACTTCTCAGCGTCTCACACACACAGCTTCCTCCTGTGTGTGTGTGTGTGTGTGTGTGAACAGTCATCATGTCAGGAGAACAAAGCTGTAGTCACATGGTGATATTATAGACCATGATGCATTGCTGTTTATTAAACCAGATAATAAAGTAACTCAATTAAAACAACCATAAATATGTACTGAATGAAAACACACACTTGAGTACAGCAGAGACTCTAATGCAAACATCGGAGGTAGAAATATAACTCTGAACATGTATAGAGAGCTGTAGATTCCTGTATGTGAGACCTGGTCTGGTCTTCCAGGCTCTCAAAGGGTTTAAACCTGTTGCTGTGTGAAGACTTCTTCACCTGTGCTGGTCACCTGTCTTAGATCGAAGAGTGTGTTCGGTCAGATCGGCGCCTCACATTGTATTAAATAAAGTGATGACGACATGATGAAGGAGAGAAGATGATAACATGAGACCTCATGGATCCAGCCCCTCCTCTCCATGTTCCCAGCATACTCAGGGTGAAACAGTAACACCAGAGGTTATATCTGACAACAGACAGGTGTTAAAAAAGTGAAGAGTATGACTGTAACCTACAGACTCCCTCCAGCACCCTGACCCTAAATGTGTGTGTGTGTGTGTGTGTGTGTGTGTGTGTGTGTGTGTGTGTGTGTGTGTGTGTGTGTGTGTGTGTGTGTGTGTGTGTGTTTGTGTTCTCTGTGTGGGTGTGTGGGTGTGTCGATGTGTGGGTTTGTGTTCTCTGTGTTCATGTGTGTTTGGTTTATTTTGATGTTTGTGTGTGTTGTTGTGTTCTTAATCTGTGTATTGTTGATCTCTGACACAGTGTGTGTTATTATGTGTTGTGGTGTTCTGACGTTGTATTGTGTGTTGTTGTATGTTGTTGATCTCTTTATGTTGATTTCTGATGCTGTGTGTTGTTATGTTGTGTTGTTGTTGTGTGCTTGTTGATGTCTATTATTATGGTGTATTGTATTGTTTTCTAACACTGTCGTTGTGTTCTAACATTGTTGTTGATCTTTAACATATTGTTTTTCAGGCGGCCTTGTTGAGTTCTAACTTGAAGTTTTGTTGTTGAGTGTTGTGTTTTAACATGTTGTAGTGTTGTAACATTGTTGTGTTGTTGTATTTTGATGTGTGTGTGTTGTTGATCTCTAACGTATTGTTGTTGTGTTGTTGTTTCAGGCGAGCTGTGATCTCTGACGTTGTTTTGTTGTGGTGTTCTGTTCTAACATTGTTGTTGTTGTTGTTGTTTCAGGCGGGCTGTGCTCTCTGACGATCGGTAAAGCTCTCCCTGAGGATGAAGGAGAGTATAAATGCAGAGCGGAGAACTCAGCAGGGAAAGCTGAGTGTTCCTGTATGGTTCTCGTGGACGGTAAGAACCTCAAACCTTCTCTCTATGAACGTTTTTATGAATGTGTGAGATTTAATAAATCTGCTGCTGAGTCACCTAGAGATGACAGGAAAAACGTGTAGCTGAGTCTCTTTCACTGTGATGGAGGTACGTCTGTGTTTGTCTGTAAGGAGTCTATAATTAGCTGACAAAGAGAAACAAAAATCTGTGATTTATAGTTTATAGTTCTAACATCTCAAAGTTTGAAACACCAGGTTTGAATCCATGTCTGAAGGGTTTGTTGGTGAAAACTTCTGATTTATTAAAATGAGACCAAACTGTAGAAAGACTATCAGACACAAACACTTCTTATGTTTCCTGATCAAACAAGGAAACGTTTAAATGTTTAGAAGCAGATCCTGACGGCAGACAGGGATCATGTTTTGTTTTGAAAGTCAGATATTGAAAGTAAAAGTCCATCTTTAAGTTACTTCTTATAGTTTGTGTAATCCTCTGAATGTTCTCAGCTCTAATCATCCTCTCCTGTGATTGCTCTGCACCCATTACAGAACAAAAAAACATAGATCTACTTAAAAAAGGTTATAAATGTTCCTCTATAAATTTTCCTCTGTGTAAAGACGTTAAATCATCATCAGCCCCGCTCTCTGCTCGTCTTACAAGCCTCACTCACAGAGCAGATAAGATGTTCAAACAACAAACACGTCCTGAAGCTCACAGCTCTGAGCAGTCTGCTCTTGTTTTGTGTCTGTTTGTAGAGCTGAGCTGTCAGCATCTCCTCTCTGCTGCTCAGAGCTGTGAGCTCTCATCCTGTTGAACAGGTTCAGGGTTAGGTTCTCTGTCTCAAAGTGGATTAAATTAAAGATCATCGTGTCCTTTAATGCAGACGCAGAGTTTATTGTTTATAAACACTGATCAGTGTAATCTGTTTATTTAAGCCGACACACTTGATCCAACACAGAATCTGAAACAGCCTGAAGTCAGAATGTGATTCTCTCCCTCTCATGTTTATATATATAGATATTATATATATATATAAAAGTCTTAATCCTCCAGTGAGCATATTACCCCCCCCCCCCCCCCCCCCCCCCGCTGGTTTTCCAGTATGCCTCAGCCGTCTCCGTCTGGTTTCCTGTCATTAAAATAAATCAACACAAACAGAGTTTTTATCGAACATCTCAGAAGGAGATTCCTGGAATCACCCATGTAAACGTTAATCTAACAGGAAGTAGAACCATCCCAGGGTTCATCCTCTGGGGATCAGAGGAGCAGCTTCTCACAGAGCTGCAGGGAGACACTGAGCCTGTTCCTGTAATCCAGGATGATAAGATCGACACGGGTCCCTCTGCTCTGTGGAAACACACGTTAGTGATTCCAACATGATGTTTGATTGAGAGTAACTGAGCTCCTCTTCACTCCTGAAGACCTTAAAGCTCACTTTGCACAGCACCTTTACCTGGTCTGTCCTGGACTTCAGTTTCTGCTGACAGGTTCTGTTTGTAGAATAAAGTTTAAAAATTCTCAAATGTTTGTGTTCATAACCAGATGGTGAGACGATGGAACCAGACCAACAGGTACATAAACTCTGGATCTGAGAGAATCATACAGCAGATGTGATCTCTATTTACAGAGTCCTCATGAAGGACATATACTCAGGGTCTGGATGAGAAGTGTTCTGGTCTCTGTCTGTAGTCTGAGTAGTATCGACCAATCAGGTGTCAGCGGGAAAAACAGTCTGTACGGAGAGCAACAGCAGGAGGAACACAGCTCAGTGTAATGACATTATCTGGAAACTAAACAGCAGTCAGATATCAGAGCCCTCGTGTGAAGCTGTTTTTCATTATTTATCTTACTTTCTTCTTGACAAACAAAAACGTACTCATTGTTTCCTCTCTCTCTCTCTCTCTCTCTCTCTCTCTCTCTCTCTCTCTCCTTCTCTCTCTCTCCATCTCTCTCTCTCTCCGTCTCCCTCCCTTCTGCAGACCCCTCAGAGAACTCTCCGGCTGACAAGAAGTCGAAGAAGGCGACTCCGACCTCAGAGAGTGAGTTTCCAAAATATGCAGCAGCCTCTTTCCTTTTGTCCCAATATGGAGCTGCAGCCTGGGATCACTGGTTCCCACACACACACGCACACACACACATACACACACACACACACACACACACACACACACACACACACACACACACACAGCTTTTATTTTAGAGCAGCTCTGTGTATCATTGAAGTCATCACTGTCAGATTATTCCTCCTCCAGAATTGTAAACTGCTCCTCTCCACATGAGGACTTCATCTTCCATCAGCCCCTCAGCATCCTGTGTGTGTGTCCGTGTGCGTGTGTGTGTGTGTGTGTGTGCGTGTGCGTGTGCGTGTGCGTACTAGTCTATTTGCTGTGTTGACTCAGGTTACAGGTCTCTGGCTGTCGGACGCTGAGTCATGTTTGTATAGATTGTTTGTAGCTCTCCGCTCATCGTCAGCCAGATAACTGAGACCGTCGCACCGTGTCCTAACAGAGAGAGATGGTCCATTAAGCACTTCAGTAAAGTCTCATGAGTCTAAAGTCTGTTTCTGGATTCCGGGTGTTTAAGGGTTAATCTGTCCTCCTGTGGATCTTTGTGTTCAGTATCTAGCAGAGTCAGTGCAGCTGTGTAGTTCTCTTCAACTCCTCCTGTGTGTGAGCAGAGCTCAGGCTGCTGATGGTCGACAGCCTGCTCCTCATGAGAGTGCCCCTTGTTGGTCACCTGAAGTCTTAGACTGAGGAGTGTTTTCAGTCAGAGCAGCTCCACAGTTTATTCTTTCAAACAGTCACAGCTGTTTCTTTAAACGCATGATCACAACCTAACAAGGGAGAAAAGTGGTGCTGCTAGTCTGTTTCCCAGCATGCTTTGCACAGTGGAGCTATGACTTGCTTCTTCATCTTCTGGTGAAATCCCTCTCTCTGCGTCCCGTACTGGTTTACTAGTTTCTCCTGTGTTTAGAACTCAGCAGCTGTTCAGATGACGTAGAGGTTTCAGAATGAGCCTCGTACTTTAAGATACGTAAACAGAGACCAGAGACCAGAGACCGGCTGCAGGCGTCTGAGAGGCTAGTGTTCTCTATCTAACTCTGAATGCCTCAATAACACACCTCAGCATCTCTTCACTGACCTCATCCTTCATTCAGACCATTAGCTTCTTATCAGCAGTCACAGCTGTAATCACAGACTGAATTTCATGCAGCTCTGAAGAGGTCATCCATATCAGAATCATTGTCTGACCCGATGTTAGCCTCTCCTTGTGTCCGATCAGCTGCCTCTTCATTCAGCTGTCTGTAGTGAGATAAGCAGGTGTCATATAGGTACATCACCTGATGCTATGAGCTTTAAAAAGCTACCAGAACTCACTCACCAAACCCCATTTTATCACACAGAGAAGATCACACTGTGTAAGTCTGATCAGATGTGCGTGATGGGACAGCCCCAGAGGCTTCACTCTTCTCTCCTCTTCTTCTCTTCTCAGTGTTTCTTTGAGCAGATTCAATGATTGATTACTGAGAGTGCTCTCTGCTGGATAACCGGAGAAACTACTCCTTATTGTTCTCTGAGATTTCATTAAACAGTCTTATTTAAATAATGATAAATGTCTGTTTAGCAGTTAGAATATCACACGGAAGTCTCATTAGAAGGAGGATGAAAGTGGCCATGTGACGAACTGCTCCCTCGTTCAGTCTAAGATGTTTTAAAGCAGCATGTAAAGGTGGAGAGACCTCCTCAGCTCTAGTTCCTGCTTCCTGCAGCTCCACAGCTCTCCTTAGTAAGCTGATGTGGAGCCTGGGGACTTGAACTCAGGGTTCATCAGAGAGCCTCCTCTATAACTCACCTGGTCTCTGCTTCAAGCTCCTGTCAGCCCAACGTTAAACCTGATCACATGTTTACTACTGAGAACTGCAGACAGACAGAGTATGTGTATCAGTGTGTGGATCAGTGTGTGTGTCAGTGTGTGTGTATGTGTGCTGCAGTTTAATGTTTGTCTGTCTTCAGCTCTCAGTGGAAAATCTGCCTTATCTTTATGATCCAGCTCTTAATCCTCCCTGCTGTGTGTGCATGTGTGTGTGTGTGTGTGTGCGTGTGTGTGTGTTTGCGTGCGTGCTAGCATGCGTGCGTGTGTGTGTGTGTGTGTGCAGTGTGTGTGTGTCAGTTGCATACCTCAGTATTAGGTTCTGTGGATGCAGGTCTCAGGTGAACTCTGGTGTCCTGGTTGAGTTTGTGGATAATAAAAGAGAGAAGCTTGAAGTGTGTGTGTGTGTGTGTGTGTGTGTGTGTGTGTGTGTGTGTGTGTGTGTGTGTGTGTGTGTGTGTGTGTGTGTGTGTTTTTGTAGAGAGGTGGTTTTGGTGTTAGCATGAAGCTAACGTGCTAACCTCCTCTCGTGTTGGATGGAGAAGCTCACATCTTGTTGATCATTGGATGTTAAAGAGTTCAAGCTGTTCATTAAATCCAGACATCATCACGTGTCTGTGTGTAGAGTAAACTGTGAGGAGTCGTTTGAGTGTGTGGGAGTCGATCCTGGATCATCACAGTTGAAGCTAAAGTTAGCTGCTTTGTCTGTCCTGTAGGAGCTCTGTTAGCGTGGAAACGTCTCTGTTACGTTGGTACTTTCACCACCGTCCTGTAGATCTTTTAACATGACTCTATGATGACCACAGCGTCTTTTCAATGTCATGTCCTGAGACTCATTTTCAGAGAGCCAGGCTGGCATTGCTACTTGCTTCCAGTGTTTATGCTAAGCCAGGCTAAAGTTGTCCGCACTCTGACAAAGTAACTAGCATAGATGTGCTAGCTTAGTGCAGCTAATGAACCGTTGCTGTGGGGGAGAACATGCAGACTTTCCTCCCATGTGTCGTGTTTGTGATAAAGCGTTGTGGGCTAAATGCTAAAGGAATTTAGCTAGCATATTTACATGCTACATGCTAACTAACGGCAGCTCAAAAGCTAACAACCAACGTCTGTGATCATGAGACTCATAGTTCTGCATGACCATCAGCTCTTTACTGATTGTTCTTTAAAATCTACGTTAGCTATGCATCACGTTAGCATCTTAGCATATATTTTGTTTCTACCAGGATGATAAGTGCGGAATAGCACCATCATGATGTATTTTCTCACGTTATTCTCTTTTAATGGAGAAAGGTTAGTTTCCTCCTGCCTCCATTCTTTATGATAACCTAAGCTAACATTTCTGACACTCACTGAAGCATATATATCCACACAGCAGATAAGCTGTCCTTTTACAGCTTCTAAAGTGAAAGTTTTTACAACTAACTGCATCTTGGAACAACATGCTAACAGGTTAGTTTCACATGTAGCATGTAGCGCTTGGTTCCAGCTGTGTGTCATTCATTACTCCCTCTGCTCAGCTCGGAGTGTAACAGGGAGTCCTGTGCAGAGTCTAAGCAGCAGATCTGAGCTGACAGCACAGAGAGTGATGGGGAGGATGGGGGAGGACAGCGGGGGGGGGGGGGTGCAGAGCTCTTCCTCTCCCTCTCTTCCTTTTAAGGCCTGCTTTCCTCAACCGTCCCTCCTCTCAGACTTTGTTTTACTTCACCCTGCAGATTAAACTCTGCAGCTCCTTTTAAGACGCTCCACGAGGTCACGCAGAGACGGAGACACGAAGACCGAGAGAGAAAACCTCAGGCTGAGTCTGAGAGAGTCTGTGACAGGAATATATCTATGATTTAATGTTTGATAGCGTCCTGCAGACCTGTAGTCCTGGCTGCAGCTCAGCTTATCAGTTTGTGCTCGTTAGATAATGATCCTGTGTTTAATCGTTGTATGAAGTGTTACAGCCTGCAGCCTTGTTCGCTGTTAGCTGCTCTCTCTGTGGTGAGACAATCAGAAATGAAAAGTG
The DNA here is from genome assembly GCF_009762535.1 of Notolabrus celidotus. NCBI lineage: Eukaryota > Metazoa > Chordata > Actinopteri > Labriformes > Labridae > Notolabrus > Notolabrus celidotus. Next base: position 12,408,850 of record NC_048281.1, on the reverse strand, counting down.
TTGATCATCAGATGATCTGAGATTTAGCTGAGCAGCTCTTAGCATCCGACAGCCTGCTCCTTTAACTTATCGTGGACTCCAGACAAACGAGTCCTCAGTTGAGACTTCAGGCAGGTAGAGGTATCCTAAATGAGGTCCAAACATCACACTTTCTATAAAGAACAAGTCTTCCCGCTCACTCTGACACAGTTCACTGTTAACGTAAACACTGATGCTCGCTCTGACCCCAGGAGGAGGTGGGGCCTGGGTCTGTAGAAACAGGATTCAGTGATTTTTAGCTTTCGTCTCCCTGATGTTTGATTTTCACGCCGAGATCAGCTCAGAGGTCAAAGGTCACACGCTGTTTGTGTTCAGATTTAATTAAAGATGTATTTATCTTTCTGTTTGTGAAGCAGCCTGAACACACAAACACACCAGACTTTGTGTGTGTGTGTGTGTGTGTGTGTGTGTGTGTTTGTGTGTGTGTGTGTGTGTGTGTGTGTGTGTGTGTGTGTGTGTGTGTGTGTGTGTGTGTGTGTGTGTGTGTGTGTGAGTGTGTGGGTGTGTGAGTGTGAGTGTGAGTGGAAAACCGTGCCCTGAGGATCAGCTGACTCTTATTGAACATTTTGTTCTGTTGGATGGATCAGAGATATTTATTTCATCAGGAGCTCAGAGACCGGGTCAGACCCGAGTCTTGATCCACGTCAGATCTTCTTCTTTGGTTTCAGTCTGAAATAACAACACACTCATTGACTCACAGAATATGACCATCATCTGAATCTTCTAATAGATAATTGATCATGTAAAGCAGCCTCAGAGCGTTGTAGGGTAGCGTCTGTCTGTGAAGTTTAAACCCGGATTTATTGATCAGGTGTGTTATTTAAAGAGACAGTACACCTTTATTGACTCTGACTCAGGGAGAGGTTAAGACATATTTTAAAAACACAGATCATAAAGAGACAGAGTTTAATGATGGTCTGTAATCCTGCAGAGCAATAACTCAGAACATTAATATCAGATATAAACATCAGCTGTTTATGAGGTCATTAAAAGAGCTCACTGACATATTAAAGCATCAATAATTATAACTTATAACTTTAATATGTTTGATCTGTGGAGCTCTTACCTGAGGGGTTTCTGTATCTCTGTGCAGCTGGTCTCAGATCAGAAATAAAACGTGATATCAACTTTAACAGACTGAAGAACAACGTACTGACGTTTCACCCGATTCAAATATTATTACAGAAACATGTTTTCAGCTCACTGCAGAGAGCACCTTCACCTCCGCTCTCTGATCTTTCAGAGCACAGAAACATGCAGAGTACCTGTCTGTCAGTTAAAGTAGTATAAAGTTACTGTTTATATTTATTAGATTTCTCTACCTCTTTATTCTTCTTAAGAGTTTATTTTTGCTTCCTCTTCTTGTTTGTTATTAAAGACACACACAGACTCTGCTCTCTGTCACAAGTTCTCTTTATGCTGTGATGTCACACTCAGGTATGAACAGGTAGCTTCAGTACAGAAAAAGTTCCCAGCTGTCTCTCCTGTCAAACACATCTCTGCTGTGAGGTCTGTTCTGTTAGCTTAGAATCAGTGCACATGTCACAGGCTCTGGGTCCACCTGTTTCCTCTCTTTGGTGCAGGTGATTCATTAAAATGATCGTTAATTGGAAACATCATCAGTCTGATCAGCTCACCTTGGTGGAGGTCTCTGCAGGTGTGTTTGGGACCTAATCCAGTGGAGATGATGTAATCACTGTTTGAGCCAATCAGAAACCAGAGCCTGATGTTACAGGAAAGGCCAGAGGTCAGGTCTGCAGGTTCCCAATCTTTATGCTAATCTTTCATGACTTCTGCTCTGCACTTTTGTCACAAACATGATGTGTTCTAACACTATGGCTGCCATCAGGTTATAAGGATGAACTTATACTATGCTCAGCTAAGCTAAGCTAAGCTAAGCTAACTGTCGGCTGTCTGTAGCTTCAGCGTTAGCGCATATATATAAACAGGGTGTCATTAAGCTTCATCAAAGATGAGAGGAGCATTGCCCGTAGTGTTGAATTCTTCCTCTCCAGTTACTTTGTGGTTAATGATCTGAATGAAGCTGTGATAGCGCCACCTTCAGGACAGGCAAGAGTAGAAATCACTCTGTGTGAAAGAGAATCATTCATGTGTTGGTTTGAAATATGTAGAGCTGCACGTCTTCTTCTTCTTCTTCAGCCGTCAGAATAAATAAAACCTCCAGGAACTATTTCCTGCCTGCTGAGGAACTATTTTTAGAATGACCATATTTGGTCATCAGAGACGCTCGGTCTCACATTCTTCTTCTTGTCCTCCTTTTTTATGTGACCCATGAAGAAGAAGCTTCCATACATCCTGGTGTTAGAGAGGCTCTCAGTCCTCCACCAGGAGCTGCTTTAAAAACAAAAGAAGTGATCAGAGAGAGAGAGAGAGAGAGAGAGAAATACATCAGCTCTAAAGTTCAGCTCCTTAAAAGGAAAAGTCCTGACTCAGTTTAGTTCAGATTATCTGAAGCTGCTCGTCTGAACACTTTGATGAAGGTCAATAAATAAAGAACGGAGGTGTGTCAACGATGCAGCAGCTGTGACCTGCAGAGATCTCAGCATGTCCCCCTGTGTGTGTCCGGCCTGTCTCAGACCGACTCTGTGTCTGCAGGTGTTCAGGTAAACACACTCATACAGGTGTTCAGGTAAACACACTCATACAGGTGTTCAGGTAAACACAGCTGAACTGTTTCAGCTCTGTTAGTTTTGTGCAGATGTTGTTCCACAGCACGGTGACCTTCACAAGATCTTCATGCAGGTTCATCGAGAACAGAAACCTTCACCTGTCAGAAAGTCTGGATCCCAAAGACCTGGTGTCTAGAGTAGTAAACAGTGGTGCATGTGTGTGTCAGCCCGACCCTGTGATGCTTCAACATGCAGACAGCAGAGCAGCAGGAGAGAGAGGAGCAGGTCTGCAGGATGCTGCACCACCGTGAGAGACGGTGTCTGTCACCACATCTTGTCACCACATCATCTGTCAGACGGTTCACCAGTTCGATTCCCGTGTCACTGACTGTCTCTGTGTTTGTGCACCAGGTGAAGCCAGAATCAAGAAACCCACAGCCAAGACTCCTCCCAAACAAGGTGACTCACACAAACACACCTGTTTAAACAAATAAAGAAGTTGGTCTTTCAATTATTTTTGATTGATTATAAATTATTAGTTATTGATGATTAATGATTGATTATTGATCTATGCCCCCAGCCATCCCTCCTCAGATCCTTCAGTTCCCAGAGGACATGAAGATCCTGGCCGGGGAGAAGGTGGAAATCCTCTGCAAGTTCTCTGGAGCTCCGCCCATCAACTGCACCTGGCTGAAGTTCAGGAAACCAGTGAGACACACACACACACACACACACACACACACACACACACACACACACACACACACACACACACACACACAGCAGGTGTGATTGGTTAGAGTTAATGACTGTCTTGAGCAGTGACTGCTGGGAGTTTATGTCTGAGAGGAGACACGCTGCTCTAAAATTTAACACACCTGATGTTTAAACTTTATTTCACAGGAAGAGAGGAACACTGAATAATCTCCTCTTTAATCTCTGTACCTGTGTGTGTGTGTGTGTGTGTGTGTGTGTGTGCGTGCGTGCGTGCGTGCGTGCGTGCGTGTGTGGTTGCGTGCGTGCGTGTATGTGAGTGTAGATCCAGGAGGGCACGGCTGGGATCTCGTCCATAGAGAGCAGTGACAGCAGTAGTCTGTTGACCATCAGCAGCGGTCAGCAAGAGCACTGTGGCTGTTACACCATCGAGCTGAGGAACAGCTACGGCCTCCGCCAGGCTGCACTCAACCTCACCATCGTCGGTGAGACACACACACAGACACAGACACAGACACAGACACAGACACAGACACAGACACAGACACATACACATACACACAAAGACAGGTTTTATTTTTAAGAGAATAAATCAGCTTCAGTCTCATTCATGAAAAACCTGTGTCTTGTTTGTAAAGTTATACACACACACACATTGTCTATCTTTAACCCATTCCACTCCCCTCCTCAGACAAACCCGACCCCCCAGCTAAGATCCCTGCGACCTCAGACATCCGGCGTGCCAGTCTGACCCTATCCTGGTACGGTCCCACGTACGACGGAGGCAGCGCCGTTCAGTCCTACAACGTGGAGATCTGGGACTCTGTGGACCCTCAGTGGAAACACCTGGTGTCCTGTAACAGCACCTCCTACAACATACAGGTAAGTGTGTGTGCCCTCCCTGACACAGGTCAGGTCTATAGGAGGTCTCTGCTCAGGAACAGGTCACAGTTTGAAGTCTCTGTCTCCAGGACCTCCTCCCCGAACGGGAGTACAAGTTCCGTATCCGGGCCGAGAACATCTACGGAGTCAGCGAGCCGGGCGCAGAGTCTGAACCTGTGACAGTCGGGCTGGTGGACGGTGAGTAACATTAAACCACGTTACAGTTATATCCAGTCTGGATCCTCAGAGTCCTGGTCTTCAGGTCTTATTTAAGGTTTTATTTTTCTCATGAAGATCTGGTTTTAAGTCTCAGACTAAACTGCCACACATATTTTCATCAGCTTGAGGTCCCGTCACTGCCCACAGGCAGGAGGACAGACTCTTGTCATTCTGATCTGACAGATCTGAAGCTCTCTGAAGGTGTTCAGAGAGACTTTAGATCCCAGACTCCAAACTAGACCTGTTAGTGGACACACTCTGATCCGTTCCTCTGTGGAGCTGTCTGAGGCTCTGAGGTGGATCTGCTGTGGTTTGAGACGTTGATGTCGCCCTGTCACTTCAGAGAAAGTTAACCAGAATATAATCGCTGTTGTTGTGTGCTCCTACTGCACATGCTCAGTAGCAGCAGCTGTTGTTGTTGTGCAGTCAGTATTTAGACTGATAGAAGAGGAGGATCAGATTCACGCTGGACGCACCTGAAAACAGAGAAGAGTTCAGCTCCTGTGAAGTCAGATCAAAGAGTTCAAATCTACAGTCTATGAAAGAGTATCATTCACATTAGAACATCCCCAGGCTACTAAACTAAACTAAGTTAACTAAACTAAACTAAGTTAACTAAACTAAACTAACTTAACTTAACTAATCTTAACTAAACTAACTAAACTAAACTAAGTTAACTAAACTAAACTACGTTAACAAAACTAAGTTAACTAAACTAAAATAAGTTAACTAAACTAAACTAAACTACGTTAACAAAACTAAAATAAGTTAACTAAACTAAACTAAACTAACTTAACTTAACTTAACTAAACTAACTTAACTAAACTAACTTAACCAAACTAAACTAAACCACGTAAACTAAACTAAGTTAACTAAACCAAACTAACTAAACTAAGTTAACTAAACTAAACTAACTAAACTAAACTAAGTTAACTTAACTAAACTAAACTAAACTAAGTTTACTAAACTAACTTAACTAAAATAAGTTAAACTAAACTAAGTTAACTAAATTAAACTACGTTAACTAAACTAAACTAACTTAACTAAACTACACTAAGTTGACTAAACTAAGTTAACTAAACTAAACTAAGTTAACTAAACTAAGTTAACTAAACTAAACTAAGTTAACTAAACTAAGTTAACTAAACTAAACTACGTTAACTAAACTAAACTAACTTAACTAAACTACACTAAGTTTACCAAAACACAACTAAGTTAACTAAACTAAACTAAGTTAACTAAACTAGGTTAACTAAACTAAACTGAGTTAACTAAACTAAACTAAGTTAACTAAACTAAACTGAGTTAACTAAACTAAACTAAGTTTACTAAACTAAGTTAAACAAAACTAAGTTAACTAAAGTAAACTAAACTAAACTAAACTAAGTTTACTAAACTATATTAAACTAAACTAAGTTAACTAAAGTAAACTAAACCAAGTTAACTAAACTAAAGTGAAGCTTCAGTGTGAGACTAACTGAACTAACTGTGTGCTGTTGGTCTGACAGATAACCAGGAGGAGGCCGAGGAGGAGGACGATGGTACGACTTCCTGTTTACATTCTATCAGCTGATTAACTTCACACAAGTAACACACACCACAGCTCTGCACTAACACAGTAACAAAGCAGAGAGAAAAGAGGAACAGGAGCTGACACACACAAAGACACACACACATACACACACACTCACACAAAGACACACACACATACACACAAACACACACACACTCAGAGTCAGTGTATCATACTTTAACACACATCAGGTCACATGATCCATCTGCTGTCAGCTGACCTTTGACCTCTCTCGTGTCAGACTCGGAGAAGGAGCCGGACTACAGGGACGTGACGGTCAGAGCAGACATGAAGGTGAAGGAGCTCTATGACGTGGAGGAGAGGCTGGGAACGTAAGACTCCGCCCAATCACACCTCACCCACAATGCACCTCTTCTGTTGTTATTGTGTATAAACAGAGAGTGTACTGCTTTGTCACTTAAACACACACACACTGCTCACACACACACTCTGCTCAGTCTGACTGCACGAGGCCTGGAGCTGCAGATCTCTCAGGTATCCCAAAGTTGGTTATCACCTGAGGGCTGCACTGAGCACGCTCAGAGAGGGGGAGGAGTTTACAGCATCATTTGATACTTCATCACAACGAGAACCTCATCAATACTGTATAAACATAACGAGTTTGTGTCTGTGTGTCTCTCTCTCAGGGGGAAGTTCGGTCAAGTGTTCAAACTGGTGGAGAAGGCGACGAAGAAGGTGTGGGCAGGGAAGTTCATCAAGGCGTACTCTGCAAAGGAGAAGGAGAACGTGCGGCAGGAGATTGGTATCATGAACAGCCTCCATCACCCCAAACTGGCGCAGTGCATCGACGCCTTCGAGGGCAAGTCCGACATCGTCATGGTGCTTGAGATGTACGTGAGGATTCCCTGAACTCAAACACAGATATCTGATTTATCATCGTCCCTATAACCTTCGAAGAGCCGATAAATGCTCCGATTATTTCAGTTTAATCTTTAAGTTAAAGAGAAAACGTTGTTTTCAGTTCGTCCTGAATCAGAGAGCTCACAGGAGCTGGAGGAGAGATGATTCAGCCTGTTAGGGAGGAGATCATTCACAAACCTCACTGAGTGACTGTTAAAGTCCATAAAACCTTTAGATAATAATGATATTAATGTACTGATGGAGTTTTAAGTGTGTCATTTAGGAATGTGAACCTGCAGTTTTCAGAGTCTGATCAGGAAACAGACAAGATGTTGTTACTGCTGAACTTGGGGGAACAGCTTCAGGCCAACTATGAGAGGAATTTGACTGCAGCTATTTCCTGTCTGATAAATATAGAGCCAACGGAGAGAACACACACACACACACACACAC
>NC_048281.1:12285209-12319444 GCF_009762535.1 Notolabrus celidotus | reverse complement strand
AGGTGAGTCACCTGTTCTCTCTCGGTGACTAACCATCACTGTCAGTATTTATCATTGAATGATTATTTATCCCGATCATCTGCCTGTGAGTTACACTGTAATGTGTCTGTAAGTGTCCGCTGTGGTTAAATTCTCTCTGATAAACAGAAATAGGAAGTCACGTTGTCTAAAGAAAATAAGACTCTTATTTAATGTTTGAAACAGATGTCTGTGCACTGATTAGGGTTGCAAAATTCTGGGAATTTTCAAAGTTTGAAACTTTCCATGGGAATAAACAGGAATAAACCAGGAATTTACTAAATTGAAGGTTATCTCTTATTAGGGAACTTAAATTTAGTTGGGGGAAATATATGTTAGCATAATCCTGACTAATACAACCAGATTTCATGCAAGTACAGTTGAATATCTATGCTATTCCTCAATCACATGCACATAGCACACTGCTTACTGCAGGGCTATTGAGACCACGCCCCCTACATGCACTGTGCATTCCTCCATCACATGCACAGATGATTTCTACAATCCTCCTGAGGCTAGGCTTGAGAAGCTTGAGGGAAGATGCTTTTTTATTTACATGTTGAATGGGACTTTGTTGGAGGGAGAGGGGCTCTTTTCATTTAACATTTTGAATGGGACTTGGTTGGGATTGCATTTTTGTTAATTTTTGAATGGGTTGGGTCCGGGGGATGAGTAATATTTAACTCAACATTCATATTTTGTTCATCAATGAAATAATTTATTGTTCATTAATTTCTACTTACAATAAATCTGTTTTAATTCTATTATTTTGGATGGATGTCTGCTTATAACAAAACAAATATTTATGCTTGGATATGATACCTTTCCATTAAATTACCCTCAATTCCCATTAATTCCCATGGAATGTTAACAATTTGGAATATTTCCAAAATTCCCCAGCTTAACTTCCCATGAAAATTTACCGGAAACTTTCAGGAAATTTTCCACCCCTTTGCAACCCTAGCACTGATCATTGATTATCTCAGTCTGGATCAGTCCTGATGTTGATAGATTGAATAGATTCAGCTCTTATCTGAACTTGCAGATGTCTGCAGTGTTATCAATAGTAATATTCCTAACTGTGATCCACCAGGGTCCAGTTCTGGGTCTGATGCCACTGTCTCTTACAGGCTCCCTCTGTGTAATATGTTTATGCATCCCTACCTGGATACATGTTGTTTTTGGGATTTATTTAAATAATCTTATAATCACAGTTAAAGCACAACATGGGCCAGCCTCTCTGTATATGTCTAAGCTGTTATTCCCTGATGAGCGTAGACCCGGTCTAAGATCCTCTGGTGGCTTTCTGCTGGCTGTTCAAAGCTTTCCTGTCAGAGTCCTTCCCTCGTCCTCAGAGAGAGAGAGAGAGAAAGAGAGAGAGAAAGAGAAAGCGAAAGCGAGACAGCGAGACAGCTTCACCAAAAGATTTTATTCTGTGATTTTATCTCTTTGTTAATCTCTCATTTTATCTGTAAGTTGCTTTTATTGTCTGTAGTGAAGCACGTTGTGTCCTGTATTGAAAAGCCCAGTAAAAATAAATCATTATTATTATTATTATTATTATTATTATTATTAATTAGATGAGTCTATTATTATTTACTTTTCCTTACAGTAAAGAAAGTTTCACTCCTCCAGTGCCGTCATAACAGGGAGGTTTCTGTGTATCTGTGTACACACTGATACATTTACAGCAGTGTCTTTACTGCAAACATGGAGCTGGTCTTATCACTGAGGCACATAAAGAAAAGGCTGAAGATAGTCAGTTTAATAATAGAAACTTTTTTCAGTGTAATCATCCCTCAGGTCTATAAGGACAGCAGATTCATGAGGGAAATGTTCTCAGTCTCTACGTGTCTATAAGGAATTACTTTATACTAAATAACTGATAAAAAGAATCACATGAATAAAATGATAATAAAATCAGTGTTGTGAGGAACTTCCTGTTTGTGTTATTTAAAGCGCTGCCTGTGGGCAAAGATGTACATCTGATCTTGTCCCATACACACCAAGATATTATCATCATCCTGCTTTGTTAACAGTGACATGTGTCGCTCCTTGTGTTCAGTTTCTGTTTCTTCAGCGTCCTCTCAGTCGTCTGGTCCGACTTAGACCTCCTCATAGAGATTTCAGGCTTTAAAACCATAATACAGAAACAGTCGGTCTGGTTTTCTTTTATATGAACCAGTTTCAGTTTTGATCTGTTTCTCAACCAGTGAAACCTCCTCACAGGAGCTTTGAACAGAAGCTCACTGTCTGTGTTTAATCTCAGTTGTTTGTTTCTGCAGGTCCAGTCAACGAGGAGAACTTCTTTGAGTGGGAGGCTCTCATCATGTGAGTACCTCTCTGTTTTAAACAGCTGATGAGAAACTGTCAGAGACATGTGTCTGAGGTTACAGGTGTCTAACCTGGACCTGTCACTGGCTCCTGGTGAGGTTAGAACTAGGGCTGGGTATCACCAGGTCCCTCGCGATACGATACTCTCACGATATTTTGCCCACGATAACGATACTATCACGATACAGCGATTCTGCGATAATCGATATATTGCAAGAAATATCATCCACGATACACCACGGTATCTGTGTCACTGAAGAAATTCAGAATTTATTGACTGCACTGAATCCATTTCACAGGAATTACAAAACATTTTCAATCAATTTCACATGAACGACAGCCAAGTAAAACAAAATGTGTTTTAAGTTTGCTGCTGACTGTGCATCTTTCACGTGTTTTTCTCTGCTGTTTGCTAATCCTCCATCTTGCACCATTTTCTTCTTCTTCTTCTTTTTATTTCCTTTCAAAGAGTACTCTACTGCAGCACCCACTCTTATTCATGTTAAGCGCCATCATGTGGAGGCTTGAAGTAGTGACTCTGTAAATCAAAATTGTAGCAGGCTTTTGTGAGAGAATCTGTTTAGAACCGCTGTATGTTTATTGTTTAAATATCGTTATTTTGCGCCAGTGTATCGATAACGTATCGATAACGAAATCTTCCGTAGTATTGATATTTTGGCACACCCCTAGTTAGAACAGACCGTTGTGTGTCTCCTGGTGCTGTAGTGAGAGTCCAACAGCTGTGATGCTGGAGGTGACCAGCAGGTGTCGCTGTTTGTGCACTAAACACAAGTAAGTGACTCATAGAGAGGTTTAAATCTGACTGTCTCCTACGTTGAGAGTCAGCTTCTGTTCATCCAACCACTGACCCTCTGTGTGGATCCTTCATTCTGTAAAATATCAGAAGTCATGCAAAGAGTTTCCTCTGGGGAACCAACCCCATGTTTTAAGTTCTGTGAGAACCTCCATCAGGAACCAAAGAACTGAAACATATCCTTGTCCCTCCTCACAGACTGTAATCAAGGACCTCTAGAACCCTGGTTTGATCTAAGAGACCTGAGACCACCTGAGTGACCTCACAGAACCCCTTCACTCTCCTTGAGTAACCCACATATCGTAAAGATATGTGTGTTTGGATCTTGTGTGTCAGCACTGACAGAAGCTGCAGTGAACGTGATGTCAGTGAAGGCATCATTAGCTGTAATGGAGCCTCCTGCTGTCGTTGTTGTTGTTGTCTTTGTTGGCGTGCCAGCAGCTTCAGTCTGCCCTTCAATTTAACCTGCTGCTCGCTCACTTTACCTGTCTGCATGCCTGCTCATAGTGACATCATCAGAACACATCCCATAATTACCTCAGACAATGCTCACTGTGTCACACGCGCCTCTGTTAGAGCCCGGTCTGCTTCTGCCGGTCCACAGAGTCTGACAAAGTAAATTAGAGATAGTCTCATCTGCTGATCCTCATCTCTGTCTCTAGTCAATCTAATGATCCTCATCTCTGTCTCTAATCAATCTAATGATCCCCATCTCTGTCTCTAATCAATCTAATGATCCCCATCTCTGTCTCTAAATCAATCTATTGATCCTCATCTCTGTCTCTCAATCAATCTAATGATCCCCATCTCTGTCTCTAAATCAATCTATTGATCCTCATCTCTTTCTCTAATCAATCTAATGATCCTCATCTCTGTCTCTAAATCAATCTATTGATCCTCATCTCTGTCTCTCAATCAATCTATTGATCCTCATCTCTGTCTCAGAGCGTGTTTGATAAGCGGCGTCCTCAGAGCTGTTTCGCTGTTGGCCCGGACGATAGTCAGTGAGCGTTGTGATGTGGTTTTTGATGCAGTCGGTCTGATGGAGGAGGTGAAGTCAGAAATAACCTGCAGATAAACCATCGAGGATCAGATCAGATTACAACAGGAAAACTAAACGTGTGCAGATATTCAAAGCATAAAACTGAACTCTGGTTATTCCGGAACGGACTCTCAGCACGCCATGAAGACAAAGATACACCCTGATCCTGGTCCTGAATTTGAACCTGCCGTCATGAGCAGGTTCAGGATCAGGTGTGTTCTACCTGTGGTCCTCAATAATGATGAACAGCTGACTGATGAAGTTGAGTTAAACTCCAGGTTTCATCAGAGCAGCGTCAGGGATTGTTTTTATAAATTTACTATCTGTCAAGAGCGTCGTCCTAAATCTCCGTCCGACCATCACTAAGACTCCTTAATCTATAAAGAGACACTAGAACTCCCTAAAAGCCTGCTAGAACCTTCTTCATGGACCGTAGAACCTTTTAATGGACTCTTAGATTTACCCAGAAGACTGCATAAACTTCACAACTGTAAGAACTACCTGAAGGATGGGTAGAACCTTTCAAAAGAAGCCTGACCCTACAGTCTCCTAAAGGACTTCTTAAATCTCTTTACCAACCAGTTACACCTGTGGAGAACCTCAAAGTATTCCTCTATAATCCCTACAACGACTGATAACCCTCTCACAGGAACCTTAGAACCTTTTACTGGGCTGTCAGAGTCTAAAGGATTTCTTAGAAGAAGCCCTGTTATTAGGTTCTCTCACAAATACTAAGAACAGCACTGGACCTGAAATACTCTAGATCCTCATTTGATCATTAAAGACATCTAGAACTCCCTTTGTGAGGAGGAGAACCATTTTAAGGAACTGTAGAACCTCTTTTTCTTAGCTAGCTGAAAACACTACAGTTATAACCTGAAAAGGAGACCTGGAGCTACCAAATACTCTTAAACGTATCTGACCTGGAAGTTCTTGAATTCTCCCAAAAGACTAGAACCTCTTTGACCGCTAAGATCAGTCCTTTACAAAATCAACTCTAAAATGGCCTCCAACAAACCTCTTCATGAAACCTCCCAAAGAGCTGCCAGGATACAGTAAGGATAGCTGTCTCTCTGAACCTTCAGGGTGGATGTTTGGGAGCCTGTTTAGGACCTGTGTTGGTTCCTGTTTTAAAGCTTTGTGTGTTTTTTCCTCTCATCTTTTTGCTGAGGTTTCATGTTGAGCTCTGTTAGCGTGTTGTCTTCACGTGGTCTAACCATGTTCCTGTGGGTCTCAGGGGTCCTCAGGACACGTGTTTTGAAGGTGGAGTGTTTCCTGCCGTCCTCAGCTTCCCCTCTGATTATCCTCTCAGTCCTCCGAAGATGAGGTTCACCTGTGACATGTTTCACCCCAACAGTGAGTCCAAACACCTTTATATTCTTAGTTATTACTATAATTATTATTATTATTATTATTAAAGTTATTATTATTCAGTTATTCAATTATTTTTATTATGATTATTATTATTATTAAAGTTATTATTGTTGTTGTTTTTATTGTTGTTGTTGTTGTTCTCTTTATTCTAAAACTCTGCAGCAGACTTGGTCATGTGACGGTTCAGACCTTGGTCCTGCTGAGTCTCTGACTTTGACTTGAAAGCCTCATTGGACGAGTCTGAACATGTCACGCCTCTGCTGCTGTTAGCAGGCCATTAGCATGTTGTTAGCATGCTGTCATTAGCGCTCTGATTAGTGGACTGAACCATGATGTCACAGCAGGGAGTCGGTCTGAGCACGCTCCGTCCTGATTAGAGGACGGGTTGCTCGCCTGTGACCCCCCCATCATTATCATCATCATCATCTCCTCACACACACACACACACACACGTGCACGCACACACACACGTGCACACACACACACAGACACAGACACAGACACAGACACAGACACCAGCATGGCCCTGAGCTGAACTTCCTGCAGTAACTGTATCGACTGATCCTCCATCAACAAACAGCTGAAGATAAAACACATGAAGAAGAAACGCTGAGCGGGGCCGTTTGCAGTCTGCAGAGCATCGGTCATGAACACAGACTACGTTCAGCTTCACGTGAAGAGAGGGTCTGATCTGTAACAGGAACAGAGTCACGAGTTATACTTTTATACAGATAGAGACGGATTATAAACCAAACTAAGACCAAAGTCTTTTTGGTTTTAGGAGTTGTTGCTCTTCTGAACCATCTGTTTAAGTTTGCGCAGTGACTTTAAATCAGACACAAGACGAGGCAGGTGGTCTCAGTCATTGATGTGGGTGAGGATCTTATAGAAATAATTTTTTTTAAATAACATTGGTTTAAGAAAACATGGGCGACCCGCTCAGGTTAGGTCTGTGTGTGGAAACACTCCTTTAAACATTCAAATAAATAAAAGAACGCACCTGCAGGGAACAAGACACAGGTGTTGGTGTTATCCTCCTCTGTGGTGTCTCTAAAGTCACCGCTGTCACAACCAATCAACTGCCATGACCCTGCAGCAATGACAGAGGGTGGATAGTTCGATTCCCGAAGTTTCAACCTGCAGCTGTCAGAATATGAAACACCTCCATGACGGGAAGAGAACAGGAAGCACTCAGCTCACCCTGATAACACACCGTCAGTCCGTCTGATGTTCAGATACACTGATCATCTCTGATTACCACGCACATGCACACACACACACATACACACGCACACACACACACACACACACACGCACACACACACACACACACACACACACACACACACACACCTGTTGATGTGAGAACACTTATGTAAGGTGAAACATGTTGGAAGCGTGTCAGACGACTTCAGGATCAGGTTTTTACAGTTCCTAAACCTTCAGAGGTCTGGTCAGGATCCGTTTCAGTTTGATTCTCTTCAAAGAATATTTACTCACAACTCTCCTCTCCTCTCCTCTCCTCTCCTCTCCTCTCCTCTCCTCTCCTCTCCTCTCCTCTCCTCTCCTCCTCTTCCTCTTCCTCTTCCTCTCTCCTCCTCCTCCTCCTCCTCTTCCTCATCTTCCTCCTCCTCCTCCTCCTCCTCCTCCTCCTCCATCTCCTCCTCCCTCTCTCTCTCTCCCCTCTCTCCTCCTCAGTCTATCCTGACGGCAGGGTGTGTATCTCCATCCTCCACGCTCCTGGAGATGATCCGATGGGTTATGAGAGCAGTGCAGAGAGGTGGAGTCCTGTTCAGAGTGTGGAGAAGATCCTGCTGTCTGTGGTCAGCATGCTCGCAGGTAACACACCTTACTGATGACATCACTCATGACACTCAAAAATATCTTAAAAACTACTTCTGATGCCTCAGCATGTCTCTCTGTCTCCTTGTTTCCTCCACTTCTTTATCCTCGTCTCCTACCTGACTTCCTCTCCTTTTTTCTTCTCCTCTTGTTTCCCGTCTTGATCTCGCTCTTATTTTCTCCCTTGTTCCCTCTCTTCTTTCCTCTCTTTTTTCTTCCTCATCTATCTATCGCTTGTTTCCTCATTTTATCCCTTGTTTCCTCTCCCCTTTCCTCTCATGTCTCCTTGTTTCCCCTCAGTTTATCTTTTATAGTCTCTCTTTCTTTCTTGTTTCCTCTATCCTTGGTTTCTCTCTCATTTCCTTGCATGTTTCTTCTCTTGCTTCCTAACTTCCTTTATTGTTTCCTTCTTTGTCTCCTCACTTTCTACCTTGTTGTTCCCTTGTATCCTCTCCTGTATGTTCTTGTTTCACCTGTCTCCATTATTTCTCTCTTGTTTAGTTTATTCTTTTACTTATTTCCTAGTCCCGCATTCCCTTGTTTTCCCTCTTATTTCCTTGCTTGTTTCTTGTTCCCTTCCTTGTTTCCCTTGTCTCCTTCATTCCTTCCATTTAATTTATCTCCTATTCTTCTTTCCTTCTCTCCTTCCTCTCTTTGTACCTTATATTCTCCATCTTTTACTCAGCTCTTACCTTGTTCCCTCTTTGATTACTGTCATGATCCCTTGTGTCCTCTTTGGTTCCCTCATTTACGTTTTTGTTTCCTGTGTGTTCTGTTTCATCTGTTACCCATCTTATGCACTTTTCCCCTCCTGCTTCCTCGTTCCCTCTCACCTTCTCTCTTGTTTCCTTATTTATTTCTCATCTTTTTAAGTCTCCTTGTGTCCTCTCCTTGTGTCCTCTCAGAGCCCAATGATGAGAGCGGAGCAAACGTGGACGCATCTAAGATGTGGCGTGAGGACAGAGAGCAGTTTTACAAACTCGCCCAGAAGATCGTCAGGAAGTCTCTGGGCCTCTAGAGATGATGTCATCAGGCTGCGACGAGCCCGGCTCTGTGCGTGTTCATGAAACTCTCACCTACGTCCTCCGCCATCTTTACTCAGAAAACAAACATCAATAAACGTACGGAGACTTACTGAAGAGGAGGGCATCTTCTACATCACCATGGACCCAGCCAAACACGCACACACACGCACACGCACGCACATGCACACACACACACACACACACACACACACACACACACACACACACACACACACACACACACACCATACACACACACACACACACACACACACACACACACACACACAGAGTGCTGCTGAGACAGACTGATCAATAAACTGATAGACAGAGACTGGAGCCGATAAGACGTCTGGATCAATAAAAAACATCCAGTCGACAAAAGTTTAAGTTAAAAAACGTCAACCGAAGAGGAAGTCAGCTGAGCGATCATGAGACCATCCCCACAGTGACATCATCATCATCCTCGTCATCGTCATCATCACAGACAGCAGCAGCTTTACTTGATCAGCCAATTAGAGCTGCTCAGACTCATCGT
Source organism: Notolabrus celidotus (assembly GCF_009762535.1). Lineage (NCBI taxonomy): Eukaryota > Metazoa > Chordata > Actinopteri > Labriformes > Labridae > Notolabrus > Notolabrus celidotus. Next base: position 12,310,457 of record NC_048281.1, on the reverse strand, counting down.
TACATTATCAATAACAGTGACTCGATGTGATCAGAAAAATAAAAACTGATGAAGTCAGAAAAAGTTACAGCTGACGCTCCTCAACGTGACATCATCTAACAGCAGGTGTGACAGGTGGGCCCTTCACAGTAAAAGCCTTCAACTGAAGCAGAAAAAAACAAGAAGAAGATGAAGACTCACGATGATGTTAAAAATATTAATCTGTTAATTATTGAATTAATCAAATTATAAGATAGTAACTCAAAGATGAATAAAGGTCACAATTTAGAGATAAAAGCACAAAATATGAAGATTATCAGTCAAACTTATTAGTCAAACATAAAACATGAGACGAAAATAAATAATTTTACAATGATTCAAGGAGATAAAAGTCTAAATTAAACCACAAGAGGTCAAACTTATTCGACTGAAAGTAACACAATTAATAAATAAAAGTCAAGATTAGGAAAAAATAAGTAAAATTTTATGAGATAAGAGTCAAACCTAATAGATGAAAAGTCTAAATTATAAATCTGTAAGTTACTATGATGAGATAAAAGATGATCTTTTCTGTCATGATGAGCTTTATCACATACTGATGACTTATTACAACTTTATCATGATATAAATATCATCAGACTTAGTTTTTCACTGCTTTCTGTTGGTTTAAGGATCACAGCTGGAATAAAACCGTTGCAGTATTTGATAGAGAAGAACTCATCTGTCTCCTCAGATTTCTTGATTCATCTTCTGAACAAAGATGAGTAAATCATCTCTAATAAATCACTTCTTTCTTAAACGTCATAGAAACGCATTGAAGAGTTTCTGATGTTCCTCAGCTTCCTGCTTCAGACCTGTTCTTCCTGTCAGGTTCAGACTGTGTAACGTCTTCTCTCTTGATGTTAAAGAGTAAACTTTGATTCATCGGTCACAGAAAACAAAGAGTAAATGATTCTTCGTCCCCTCCACGCTCTGCTGCTGTCGCTCTGACACTCTGCTGACTTCCTCCGGCATGACGTTTTCCTTCAGATTGAGCGTCGTTGAGCAGAAGCTGCTTGGCTTCTCTCAGATGGACTTTATGCACTTTATCTCTTCCCTAAGGATGAGGATGATGATGTTCGTCTTCATCAGGATCTGAGTGCGCTCAGGAGAGCTCCGGCTGCTGTTGGGTTCATAGTTTTAAAGAGAAGCTGGATGTTCTGAAGATGGAGAGAAGTTTTAGTTTGTTTCTGGATTAGAGAGTGTGTCTTTGAATAAACTGAGGGAAGAAAAACTGACGTGTCATGTTTCTGTCTCTAAAATAATAATAATACAGTCATCAATAAACACTACGTTACAAGTTTAAACCTGCACAAGCGTTATCAGCTTCAGGGGAGGACAGAAACCACAATTCCCAAGATACATTGTGCCTCTAACAATCATCACTGAGCTCCATGTTTAGATTTTAAAGCTCCATTACACTCAAAGCTGCTTCATTAAGTCAGATTAAATCACTGATCAGGAGACACTGACAGGTTTAAACCATCACCTGTCAGCTGAGGCTCATGGGTAATGTAGTGAGAAGAGGCTTTTAACACAGTGAGGTTACAGGAGCAGCGAGGGGAACACCTCCGTCTGAAGAGCAAGCGTATCTGAGTATGGTGACGTGTTTGATCTCATCAGCTTCCTGTCTCAACCTGCCTCAGACTACAACACTCAGCATCAAAGACACACACACACACACACACATCAGTTTCTGTCAGAGTGTGTGCAGACAGGCCATTAGTGCTGCTAAAGCTGTGTGTTTACAGACACTGTCATTACCTGCTCCGCCTGCGTGTGTGTGTGTATGTGTGTGTGTGTGTGTTGCAGTGCAGGGTGCAGACTCAGTGTTGTCTTCAGTGATCTTTGTCAGCAGTATCGGGTCCAGTTCTGGTTCAGTGTTCACACACACTCGGTGTGTGTGGATGTTTCAGGTGTTATCTCTGTGTGATCACTCACCTGTGCGCTCAGAGGAAGTGTGTGTTTGGGTTCTTCCTCCTCAGAAACACTTAGAGCGATGGTATCACAGTTCCTCTGTTCTCTCTGGGTGTTTGGATGTTTTCTGCTCTTATCGCTGAAGAAACTTTACCTCAGTCTGCGTCTCAGTTGAACTCTGACGGACTCAACTGAGCCTCCGTCAGCTGCTCCAAACATCGTACAGAAACACACGTGTATGTGTGTGAAGATGCACACGTGTGTTCTGATTCTTGTTGTTCTGTGTGCTGTGTTTAAATCAGTCTTTAACCAACCTGTGAATAAACCAGATGAACTCAGGCCGAGTTCAAAGCCAGGTTCAGTTTCACTCATAAATCCTGCGATTATTTAAACTTCTGTCGTCAATAAATCTGTTTGAATCTCCGCCACGCCCTTGCCGCATACATCACCGTGAACTCCTCGAGCACCGAGCCTCAGACGAGTCATCATCACTGTGATTAGAGCGGATCATGAGACATCTCACAGGGTTAGGAATAATTTTACAAACTTAACAAACTTTACAAACTTTAAAAAGACGAGCAGCGGTATTTGAAACCAGGATCCGCTCTCATCAGGACTCAGTTTTTCACTATGATATGAATTCTGTTTAAAAAGACAACCTGCATGTTTCATGTTTCAGAGTCTTTGGGTTCATTCGTGTCTCGGCCTGCTGGACTGGATCCAGGTCCAGGTTTAAACCTGGATTATTCAGGGTTTAAGTGAATCCACAGACTTCACATCAGACCTGATCCCGCTTTTCATGTCTGAGTAAACATCAAACTACCAACCGCACAGACCCGACCACAACCCGAGACTCTAACCGACGATGGCTTCATGAAGAAATGTGTTTACTCCTTCATCAGACGGTTTAACGTTATACAACACAACAACACGATGTTAACTGAAACCTGACCTGAAGGGGTCAGTTTGTTTTTAAACGTGTCACTCTCAGAGCTCGAGTCAGGAAGGGGTTAGCCCAGCTTAGCATAAACAGAGTAAGTTGGTGGAAACTGCTAGACTGTCTCCATCCAAAGTTATAAAACCAGGTTGAACTGATGCTGAACAGGTGAGCTCAGTGAAACTCAGAGTGTGTGTTTGAGTCTCAGCATGTGAGGAGGGGGCGGGTCAGACATGTAGGAGGCGGGGCTTAGGTTCACCTGGGGAATTCCTTTTTACTGATCATCACACACCTGAGGGAGAGAGAGAAAGAGCAGAGATCAGTCACTTCTTCTTCTCTTCATCTCTCTTCTTCTTCTGATTCATCTCGCTCCGATTATCAGATCTGACGTTTTAAACTCTCTCCTCGTCTCTGAGAGCTCAAACTTTCAGGACTCACATCACGCTGTAAAACTAATCTGCTACCAGTTAAAGTCCTGTTTCAGTAAAGTACAGCAGTATCATCGTGATGGTTGCAGATTCATTTTCTCTGCATCAGCTCCTCGATCAATACATTAACGGTTTCAGCTTTCTGTCTCCTAAACTTCACGTCGGGGTCTTGTCTCGCCCTCTCAGGATTCTATTTCCCATAACTACTTGCTCACCCTACATCATCCCTTACTTACTATCATATAAAGTCACAGTACAGTTTTCATGTCTGTAACCACTCTGATGTTTTAGTGACAAAGGAAGTCCTCCAGTGAGTAATTAGAGCCGTATCCATGGCAACAGTGTGCCGTCAAGAAATAACAGACTGTTGCTATGGAATATAGACCAATCTGAATCATGCTGTTTACTTATTAACACACTGCTCTTACACTGGCTCTGAACATGGTTCAATACCCACAGCCAGGCTGTTAAAGCTCTGTTTGGTGCTCCGCCAGGCTGAACTTTTTAATCTGCTCATGAAGCAGCCTGACATTAACCCTGATATATGAGCTATAAAAATGAACCTGTCCATCAGGAAAATGACTTATTATAACTATGATGTTATTTAATATCTGTCACTAAGACCGTTTGTCCACATGGGGTGCCAAAATCAACGCATAGTGAAAGTAACTCACAGGAGCTTTAACAGGACTGTAGTTTATTATTTTAAACTGTGATATTAAAAAGATCAGATTTATCTTTAAGGTAGAATAATAAGGGATAAATGTTTGTTTGTTTACATGTAAACACGTAAAGTTAATGTTTTACCTTATAATACAGAAATACACGATTCTCCTCTGACCCAGAGATCTGATTTTATTTACCTTTCTGTTCATCCTCGGGTGGATCAAAGAGGAGGCAGCTCTCTCTCTCTCTCTCTTTCTCCCTCTCAATCGCTCCCTCTCTCTCTCTCTCAGCTCCTCCCTGTCTTTTATATTTAAATGTGGGTTGAGAGAACAGTCTCACCTGCAGGTTAACTCTCTCTCCTCAGTCAGTCTCACCTGAGCCTGATGCTCTGCAGCTCTCTCTGAGGTGAACTCAGACGTCTTGAAGCCTTCTCCACACTTTAAGGATTTTAATCTGAAGTTTTAATCGACACAGGAGCTCATGTCAGGAGGACTTTTGCAAACTCATGTTTCCTCTAAAGAAAGAAAAAGTTGAAGAGAGAACATTGAAGTCTGAAGGAGGAACGTTGGTTTGAAAAGTGGACGTTTGCATCTTCTGAACACCTGAAGAAACCCTGCAGAGAGATGGAGGACTGTCAGAACCATCTAAGGATCTTTGTGCCATGATTTAGAAGAAAGGCTGAAACAGGACGAGAACTTAAGTCTGGAGTATTTCAATCATAAATGAAGAGAAGAGGACGTCCAGGAGTTATCCATCTTTATGCTCCTGAGGACAGGAGAGCACCTGAGGAACTCGTTCAAAGAAAAGAGACAAGAGACATATTCTCTGTGATCAATGTTTGGGTTTGATTTTTATATTTAGAGACTTGAAAGTAAAAAACATTGAGAGATGTTTTTCTGAAATGTGTCCACAATAGGACGAGAGACACGGACAGCTTCTTTGGGGAGATTCATCTCATGAGGTTTTGAAAGCAGGACTTCTCAGAGTTTTTGAAATCCTCTCTGCTGAGACAAACTTTGATCTGGATCATCTCAAAGAGTTTAAGAGCTGAAGGAGGACTTTCAGAGGAAGTGTTCCACTCCATGAATTCATGCTGACATTGGACTGTCCTGAACTTTGGGGTTTTTGGACACAAACAAATCCAGAGACGATGGCTGGGTTCACCTCTGACCTTGAAACAGGTTTGATTTTACAAAATCTAGTTTACTGTCATCTCTCTACTTCAACCTTCAACTATATGATGAAAGAATAAAGATTAAAATCTAAAAAGCTAATGACCTGTCGTATAAAACTGAATGTGTGTTTTTAACAGTGATCGTATCCTCAGTAGTTTGCTGAATCTTGCCTCAGTCATGTTTTCAGTGCAGGAGTTTGTTAAACATCTTCAGCTCCTCTCAGCTGGACGTCTGCGCTCAGTCTCTGAAACCTGAAATCCTTCAGGAGCAGCTGTCAGACTTTATCTAGAGATGAGATCGATTCACATTCAGCGTCACTTCACCTGCTGCATGTATTAGGATCAGTTAGAGGTTTCATTTGTCGCCTGTGTGCATTATCTTCCTCCTCCTGTCATATGCTGAAGTAACACCTGAAGTCCTCAGACAAGGACCTGCAATCCAGTCCTGAGGTAGACCTGAGACCTAACAGGTTGTTAAATCTCATTAGGTTTTAAAGGCCAAACATTTCAGATCTTCATGTTGGATTTACCTGGCTAGGTTTCATCTTTGCTGTGTGATCAGCTGATTTATAAAGAAACCTTTAAAGTATGAGCTCTAAAGATGTCAGCAGTATGTTTAAATATCTTCTTTCATAACGTAATAACTTTTTCAGAGTCACAGACCTTCTTAATCTTTAAAAGTATAACCTCTCTGTGTCAGACTCACTCACCTGAGACCTCTGGGTGTCCCGGTGAGGAAACAGACCTCAGCAACAAACTCAGGTTAAACCCTGAGCTCTGAATCTCAGAGTCTGTTAAGGTGGAGGAGCTGCTTTCTTTTCTTTTTATTATTTGTATTTATCAACGGTTAAATGTTCATTAAGTATTAGAGATGTCATGCCAATCTCACAGGTGAAGGTTATTGTTTGCAGCAGGAACACATGCAGACACTAATGAGGGATAAGAGCATTTTAATCTGCTCTGTGTGCATTTTTGGAAAGAAGCAACCTCTGAATCCTCCAAACCTGCAGTTCTTCCAGTGTCCACTGGAGTGTGTCTCCTGCAGTGAGTCAGTCCCAATAGAGCCCCATGTTCAAATGTAACAGTAGAAATAAACATGTTTACAGCCTGGTACAAAAACAGTGTGGGTCTCTATAGCTCATTTCTCTCTTCATGACAACTGTACGGCTGAAGTGATATACAGCTCATCTGTTTACAGCAGGTTAAGGGTTAGCATATATGGGATGAGCGTAAGCCTCATAAATCTGTATTCTGTAATCACATTGACAGTTGGTTTAAGTTGGTTCATGTGATCCAGAAAAAGAAAAGTGACGTGAGCATTTTTTTAAGTTATATTTTTGGCCTTTTTGCGATAGGAAAGCTGAAGAGAGACAGGAAATATGGGGAGTAGGGAGCAGGGGAAGACATGCAGGAAATGGTCAACTGTCCGGGAATCGACCCGGCGACCCCTGCGACAAGGACTGTAGCCTCTGTATGTGGGGCGCTTAGACCGCTAGGCCAACAGCGCCCCAATGTGAGCATTTTTTCAAGAACCTATGCGTCTTAACAACCTTTTCTGTCTGTTCTTGATCTTTATTCTCTTTTTATCACAGACGTTTGAGTAAAGGCTGTTGTGAGTGGATCATCGTATCATCGTCTGATTGGATGTTGACCTGGAGGTTTTCTAAGAGCTGGAAAATGACGCTGAGTGACTACTTAGACTGGTGACGTGGGATCAAACCTGCGTCATCTGAGGCTCTACAGAGGGATGTTGTTGTGTCGCCTCCTGCCGCTGACATGGGTGCTGCTCACTGCCAGAGTCCAGAGCCAGAGCTGGAGACCCTGCACAGGTATGTTGACAATGATGTTAGAAACAGAATCACTCACTGACAAACGTCAGACATCTTAATTTTTTTTTTAATGGATATTAAAGGAGCAGTTATCCATCACGTCAGCTGTCCGCATGTAGAGTCAGAGGATATCATTTATTCTCTGTGTGCAGTTAAAGACTAACTAAACAAACCAGGTAAGATAAAGATGTGAAATAGGACTTAGATCCACAAAACTGCACATTTCCTGTTTCACTCTGTTGATCATGCTCAGATCATGAAAAATGTTTAATAATTGGTAATCCTACCATCCCTACACAGATACAGGTGTTTAAGGAGGATGTGTATCAATCTTCTTATTTCGTGTGTTTATGTGTTTGTGTTTTATGTGTTTCTATGTTTCACGTTTCGCACATTTCGTGTGTTTCACATGTTTCGTGTATTTCGTGTGTTTGACATGGTTTGTGAGTTTTGATGTGTTTCCAGTGCTTCACATATTTCGTGTGTTTTGTGTGTTTCTGGTGTTTCGTGGATTTTGTGTTTGGTAACACCTTTCGTGTGTTTCACATGTTTTGTGTGTTTCACATGGTTCATGTCTTTGGATGTTTTTCATGTGCTTCATGTATTTCTTGTGTTTCTGGTGTTTAGAGTATTTTGTGTGTTTCGTATTACATGTTTCGGAAATTCTGTGTGTTTTCATGTTTTGTGTGTTTCACATGGTTCGTGTGTTTTCATGTGTTTTGTGTATTTTGTGTGTTTTGTGTGTTTTGTGTGTTTTGTGTCAGATGTTTTGTGCATTTTGTGTGTTTCACATGTTTCTTGTGTTTTTTGTTTCACGTTTCGTGTATTTAATATTTGACATGTTTCGTGTGTTTCGTGTTTCACATGTTTCGTGTGTTCTGTGTATTCCGTGTGCTTCACATGTTTTGTGTGTTTCTGGTGTTTCATGTATTTTGTGTTTCACATGTTTCATGTGTTTCATGTATTTTGTGTTTCACATGTTTCATGTGTTTCGTGTATTTCGTGTCATTTGTGTGCTGCTTTGTTCGTCCATGTATTTTGTGTCTTTGAAATGTGAGATCTGTTTCTTTACATGTCGTCCCCTCCCTCCATTCATCCTCCATTCATCCTCCATTCATCCTACACTCATCCTCCATTCATCTTCCATTGATCCCGTTGCAGCGACCAAACACGCTCAGTGTGTAGAAGCTTAAAGGGGAATTCCAGCAGGAGAGTGACATCCAGCATATCTGTCAATTTATTCACAGATTTATTCTCTCTGCACATCTCCCTGCCTCTCTCTCTATCCTCTCCTCTATTCTCTGTTTCTCTGCTCGTCTAATCGAATAAAGGAAAAACTGCACAAAGAATAAATAACATCATGATAGCTGGAACCTGAGCAGCTAGAATCTGATAACCGTCACAGCTTTGTTCTTATTTTTAGATCCTCTCTGAAGTCAGAGATAGAGAACTTAAACAGACCCTGCGGCTTTAATGTGACAGAAATAAACCCAAGAGTCTCATCAGTCATCAATCATTTACATCTGTCATTCAGATTAACATCCTCTGACCACATCACATATCAGTCACAGGTGGAGGAAACGTCCTGTTAGAAAGGCATTTGAATATGAACCTAGCTGTTGTGTCCTAGCAGAGATTCAGCCCGCAATATGTCTTCACACAGCTTTCACTTCATCTCTATGAAGTTCGGTTTCAGGGTCTAAAAACAGAAGGAGAACCGGCACTGTCAACGTTTCATCAGTTTGTTTTCCTCAATCTGTAAATAACTTTCTTCATATCAATCAGTGACCTGCAGCCGGGCTCAAGTCAGAGTCTGTGTATCTTTGTCAATACTAACAGAGAATACTTGCAGACCCTGTGCACATCCTTTACTCTGAGTATGAACTTTTACCATCTGGAAGAAGGTACAGAGTCCCCAAGTGTAAATTTAATCGTTTTAAAAACTCCTTTGTGCCAATCTCTATTAGAATTTTAAAAAGCCTGTTAGTATTGGGACAGTGTTTGGGTGCTCTCTCTTTAAGATTATGCTGTGTGTTGTATGAATGTGTACTATTTATTGTATTTTTTCTTATTTATTTATGTGTTCTTGTGTCATTGTGGTGATTTTTGAAGGAGCAGGTAACATGTGCAGCACTGATGTCAAAGACAAATTTCCCTACAGGGACAATAAAGTACATTGTATCGTATCGTTACATGCAGCTTATCCTCTGAAACTAGCACTGTAGATCCAGTTTGTTCTGTAGAGGTTTGATTGATCCTAACAGGTCGTTTGAGAAAAAGTCGAAGAATACAGAGATTTAATAAAAGTTTCTTCTTCAGACCTGAGGAAGTCTGGTTGGCGTACATCTAAAGAGTCTAAAGAGTGATTTAAAGTATTGAAGAGAGTTTGTGTTTCCACTGCAGACTTGCTGCCTCTTGACCTGCTGACCAGAGTCCTGCCACGCCCAGGACAAACCCCGCCCACACAGGTAGGCCACCTGATGACAAAACAACAGCTCAATATGTAAATGTACATAAACTAACAATCAATCAATGATCGATCAGTTGCAGATGGTTCAGTCCAGTGGGTCCAGAGGTCTCCGATTGGGCGGTGTCGTGACCTCAGCGCTGAGTTTCCCCGCCTCCCAAATCTTCACCAACTGTGACTACTTCCCCTCCGAGTTCTCGCTGGTTGTCACCATCAAGACTCTGAGTCTGAAACAGAAGGTGACCCAGCAGAGCTGAACGGATCCAGTTCTGGTCCAGTCCAGTCTTGTTTAATCTGATCTGGTCTTCTTTCTTGCTTCCAGAGGAATGAGTACCTCTTCTCCGTGGTGGACGAGGAGTCGGACTCTCTGGTGCTGGGCCTCCGCGTCTCAGAGAACAGCCTCCACCTCCTGCTCAGGCACCCAGGTGCAGGTGGGCAGAGCCGGATCACCTTTAAGGATGTTGGACTGGATGATAACCGCTGGCACATGCTGGTGGTGGCTGTGACCGGACCGTACGCCACGCTTACCATCGACTGTGGACTTCCTCTGGAGCTGTGAGTCCAGCTCAGACTGTTGTGATGTACATTCAGAAACCAAGAACAAGTTATTCTCAGATATAACCCTGATCACTTCAACATGTAGAGACTGATCAAACTGGTCTTAGACTGCTCAGGATTAGGATTAAAACAAGACCATGATCCAGAGCGAAGTCAGTAGAAACTGGTTTCTTGTTGGTCAGGTCTTTTAGATAAGAAGTCACACTTGCTCATTATCTGGCTTCTTGTCTCCCAGTAAACAGGTTCAGTCCTTCCCCAGCACTCTCAGCACCAGAGGGTCCAGGTTCTTCATCGGCAGCAGGAGGAAGATGAGGGGACGGTTCTCTGTGAGTCTTGATCAGGTCCTCACATCTGAAGAACCCTTAGAGGTGTCTGAATCCTGTGTAAAGTCTCCTCTGCTGGTTCATCCCGGTTCTGTCTGTGTTCAGGGTTTACTGCGTCAGCTGGTTCTACTTCCTGGTTCAGACGCCACGCCCAGACTTTGTCCATCAGCCAACCCCAGCCTGGCTGAGCTGTCCGTTCCCCAGGTCCTCAAGTCCACCCCTCTCCAGCCGGACTACCCCGGACCAGTTTACCCGTACGGTGAGGAGAGGATCGAAATCATAAAGTTCACCAGTTAGTGCATTTATTTTAGAAGCTACGCTCTTTAAGGTTGTATAAATAAAGTTGATATAAAGGTGTTTTACACACACTGTTTGATTCTGTAGACTTCCTGTTGTCCTTCCAAAATAAATGTCCAATGATTTTCCTAGCAATTATAGAAAAAGATGCATCCTCTGCATATCCAAGGTTAAACCTCCATCAGGAGCAGCTTTCAGTGAAGTCAGAGTAGATAAAGATGTTATAATAATAATGATATTTAACTCAGTATGATCAGCTTAAAGCTGAGAAACAGACGTCAGGTTTAAACTGTTCTTGGGTTCACATCGGGGCGCTCTGACCCCTCTGACCTCAGTGTGTGAGGTTTTTAGCTGTGATGGTATCAGAGCTTCAGTAACCTGAGAAACTAGAGGACTGTGTGTGTGTGTGTGTGTGTGTGTGTGTGTGTGTGTGTGTGTGTGTGTGTGTGTGTGTGTGTGATTGACAGGCCTTCACAGGTTTTATGTTTCTCTGTGTGTATTTGTGTCAGTGGGTAGATAGCAGTGTGATTGACAGTTCCTGTGTTTGATGTGTGTGTGTGACAGCAGGTGAGGGACAGGTGCTAACTTTCAGCTTAAAAACATCACACAGGTGTGTTGTTTTGGTTGTGTGTCCATGAAACAGTTCACAGTACACTCCAAGTATTTAAAAACCTCTCTGCAGTCTGAGAGCTTAGGACGTGTTCAGGTTTCAGATTCATCTCTGGGTCCAGAGTAGGTACAGGGAGCTTAGCTTAGCTAAACATAAATACTGGAAGCAAAGGGAAACTGCTAGCCAAGCTAAATCTGAGCGTGCAGGACTTTATTATTACCAGAATCAGTGAGGTCCTTATTTTGGCTTGCAATATTTTGAAGAAGTATTTGTACCTGGAGTCGTCAGGTCAGTGTGGATGATATAAACATAATGAGATACACTCAGAGATTGGAGTTTTCACAGTGAACCATGTCTCATAGAGTCTTCTGTTGTTACTGAGGCTCTGAGTGAGTGATTGTTGTGTTGAGGATCCATCAGATACTTTAAAGTCAGAGAACAATCAGTAGGGTTTGATCAGGGAGTGTGTTGATCAGCCTCAGGCTCACAGAGTTAATAAAGTTGATCAGACTGAGCTCTGTCTGTCTCTGATAAATATCTGACTCTTTATGACTCACAGTTTATGAAACCTGAATCAGTCCCACAGTCTGAGGTGTGTTTGATGTACCTGCCCACAGGTGAGTGCAAACAGAGAGAGGCTCAGGATCAGGATCAGTTCTCTGTTTCTAATCAGTCCAATCATCACATCATCACTGGTCTTCATCTATCAGTTTGTTCAGGTTTTTTGTTTCATCGTTTTATGTTCCTCCACTTAAAGAGGAGATTTCTACGTGAAAAGAAAGTTTCTCATCTTAAGTTTTTGTTCTGGGCTTCAGGGAGATTGTGGCTAATGCTAACAGGTCAGGCTGACTGACAGAAGTTAAAGCTAACAGGTCCAAGGACATTATATCATGCCAACATACTGATAATATCATCCTATACAACTAAGCTACACCTGATGCTAAGGCTAAAGCTACGAGGCATGAGATAGCCCAAAATATGCTAACTGACCAAGGCCAAGGCTAACAGGTCCCAGGTCTTTTTTTATCAGGCTAACAGTCTAATAACATGGTAACAGGCTAAGGCTAAAGCTAATCGTTGAAGTTACAATATGTCCCAGGACATTATATCATGCTACAAGACTAAGCTACACCTAATGCTAAGGCTAAAGAGGTTACGGTTTGTTGCCTGTAGCCTTTTGCTTAATTCAACATATCATTGCTAAAAATATCATGCTAACGGACTGAGGCTATGGCTAACAGGTCCCAGTCCAAGATATTTTGCTAACAGACTGAGGCTAAAGCCAACAGCAGAGGTCATGATCAGATGTTCACAGACTAATGCTTACGCCAGCAGTTTAAAAGTGAAAATACTACTCCAATGAACCAATTCTAACGCTAACAGTTCCAGGGAGATGAAATCATGCTAGCAGAGAGAGGCTCAAGCTCAAGAGACAGGGCTGTGTCCAAAATCAGCCACAACTCACGATGAGATTGGGTCTCTGAGTTCATGGCAATAATATGCTTTCTGTTTACATTCCCCAAGGCATCATGGGAAGTGTAGTTCAACACTTTGAGTATCTAGCATATAAAGGTGAGTCTCAGAACAATAACGGGGGTTCCCCTGTAGCAGAGCGTGTATCTGAGGTGAATCAGTGCTTGTCATGTCCTCAGGCAGGTTAAACCTCAGCAGCAGCCTCCCTGTCTGTTATCAGTCTGCTCTTCCTTCAGGTGATGTCGACTGAAGTCTAATAATGTGAGAGCCATCCCTCTCTGTCTGCTCTTAATGAAGACTTGTGGTTTAAAGAGTGACCAAGGCCTTCATTACGCTCCCTTCATTAACGTGGAGCTGTCAGTTCAGCTCCGTCTGTCAACCACACTCTCAGATACAGTTACTGTTTAAATCAGACGGAGAAATGACAGCTGATAAACGTTACAGCTCTGTCACTGTGGGATTATTCTGCAGAGAGGGACTTTCCATCACAGTAAATACTGTATCAACCCCTGTGTGACCCCACGACTACTGTTATAGCTTTATTTACAACTTCATTTACCTCATTTCAGTCTCGTCTTTTCATGCTCAATGGCTCTATTTATATCTGACAGCTAAAGGTTAGTACTATATGACAGTTAAATATAATCATGTCTCTATTGTCTTTAACTTAAAGAGAAGATCATGTCCATTAGTTAAGAAAAAACTGGATCTTTTCTTATCTTTTAATCAGTCTTTTCACAGTTAATCACTAACATTGTGAACACAGTCTGTCCAGCTAAAAGCTAAAACACACCCACCTGTAAGTCAAAGGGGCCACGCCTCTAATCCTACCTCCCTTTAACCCTTAACCTGCTGTAAACAGGTGAGTTGTATATAAATTTAGCCATACAGTTGTCATGAAGAGAGAAATGAGCTGTAGAGAGAGTTTTTAGAGGGGGCAGAGGGGACATGTGGCCGACTCCTTTACTCAGATTAGTTTGACATGTATATGGTCGTCCCTGGTGTCTCTTTTTCCGTCTACAATTAATCACTGTTGTTATTTAGCTTTGATCAATCGGAAGCATTCCATTCTATTCTCCTTTGATTTGTTCCATTCCATTCTTATCTGCTTTGATCTGTTCCATTCCATTCTATTCTGCTTTGATCTGTTCCATTCCATTCTGTTCTGCTTTTTCAACAGCCAAAAATTCCAAATTATTCTCAGCATTAAATTTAAAAGTAATCTTTCCCTCTTTAATGTTTTTGTGTTAGTTCAATAGAAATACTTCACTAAATTAACTTTCTAACATGTTCTTTGCTGTTGAAATGTTATTAAATAGAGCAATGATTTAACATTCTACATTCTGCCATGTAAAGTAAATCTGAAAGGAGCGATGAGGTTCAGAGTCTAGACCCCAAACACAAACTTTGTTCCTCTTCTGCTTCAATCAAGTTCTGACTAACAGGACGTGAGCTGACTGACTGAAGTAGGATTACTGAAGACATGTTGATGGTTGTGTTGTTGTGTTCCAGAGGCCGAGGCCAGAGTGACTCTGGGAAATCCTCCTCAGTGCTCAGGACCAGAACAAGGCCAGCTGTGGTTCAACGCTCAGAGAAAAGACCTGTTCATCTGTGACGGACTCACCTGGAGGGCGCTGCTGCACAGTGAGTCCTCCTTGTTGTGGTGGGCAATACCAGGGAAAGATCTCTAACACGTCATAACCTACTTGGCCTTCAATCTCTGAAACGGATGGTAATTGTTTAATGAAATTACTTCCTCCGGGAGCGATGGACTTTCAGCCAAGGCTTTCTTTTCCATCTCCTCTGCAGATAAGGAGCGTCTGGACTATGTGGAGGACTACCAAGACCTGTACACCAACTCAGAAACCTTCGACGTGGAGGTCTTCTCCATCCCGTCTGAAGGCCTGTTCATGGCTGCAGCCAACAGGTACTGAAACACGTGAGGAGAGACAGAAATAGATCTGATGTAAGAGCAGAAAGGTCTGTGAGACATAAAGGACGATCTGGTAACCCTCTCGGTCTGGTCCTGTAGAGACTCTCGGCCCGGGTCGGGGATCTACAAATGGAGAGACGGGTCGTTCCAGCTCTACCAGAACGTCAGCACTCAAGAGGCTCGAGCCTGGAAACACTTCACCATCGATGGAAAGGTAAGAGCTCCTGCAGGTCGGAACTGCAGGACTCCTAAAGATCTTTACTGTGACATGAGCAGTGTTACAGAGGTTAGTTTGGAACCTTGAGTCCACAATAAGTAAATAAACTCTGAAAACTCAAATCTGTGTAAGATTTCATGAAAAACGTTAAATAATAACTGAGTCGACTGAACGGATAGTGTCCACCTTCCGTCCTCGAGCTCGTCACAGCTGTGCTCGACCTCGGGTTGAACTGGAACCATGTGACCTGTGTCCTGTGGTTGACTCTGACTCTTTTATCTCCTCAGGATGAACGGCTCGTACGCTCAGTCTTTAGAGGTCAAAGAGAAAGAAACAAAAGCAGCCGAGGTCGCTACGGCTCCTGTGTTCACATTGTGCTTGTTTTGTTTGTACAGTGTGTGAGCTTCATAAGAACCAATACACACCAACAGGTGTTAACACAAAGCTCTATAGGTGTTCACTGTATACAGAGACGACGTTACACAGAGATCATATAAGAGCAAAACAGAACGTCAGAAAGAAACAGACACAACCCTGTAAAATATGAGCTTTAAAATCATACTGTGCTGAAACTAAGAGGGCAAAAAAATGAAGAGAAAAACAGTGACCTCTGATGTGAAAAAGTGAAGACAATGCTCAGCTGCAAAAAAGAACAGCAGTTCCTGGAGTGTCCACTAGAGTGTGTCTCCTGCAGTACCCCCAGTGTCCACTAGAGTGTGTCTCCTGCAGTACCCCCAGTGTCCACTAGAGTGTGTCTCCTGCAGTACCCCCAGTGTCCAGTGAGTCAGTCCCCATAGAGCCCCATGATAAAATGTTACAGCAGAAATAAACATGTTTACAGGTAGAGATGATATAAGAGGCCTCTGTACTATCGTTTGTTGTTGTTGCGTTAAAAGTTGATTGTGTTACAGCTGATGAATTTTCATGTTTTTCGGGGTCAGATCTTCTTGGTGGTGGCGAACTCCAAGGAGGCGGAGCCTGAGCTATCGATAATCTATCGCTGGAATCCACGTCGGCTGCGTTTTGTCCGTCACCAGACGCTTCAGACTCACTCCGCTCTGGACTGGGAGGCCTTTCAGATCCACAACAGCAGCTACCTGGTGGTAGCCAATCACAGACGAGGTGAACAGAAAACATAAACGTCTCGTGATGTGACTCTGTGGACAAGTTTAAAGAAGCAGAGTGAAATAATCATGATAACAAAATGCTGGTGTGCTCAACTCTCCTTTAGTTAGGTGAAAAACTCTGCTGCTGCTGATGGTTCAGACCTCTGAACATAGGCAGACGACTCAACGATGTATGACAGTTTCTGCAGAGTTTGGTACAGAACAAATGTTTCAAAGTTTAATCCACAAACTGATGATTCAAGCTGACGACTAGATGAACAGTCAGTCAACCTGTAGTGAGGTTAAACAGATCCAGGACTGTTGACACTGTGGTGAGTTTGTTTTTTGTCGTTGAGGAAAAATACGTGAAGTCGTTAAGACTCGACTTCCTGACTCTCTTTGGGTTTGAGGACAGAGATCAGTTCAGAGAGTTAAGAGCTCCTCTCTCTGAGTTTTATTGAATCATTAACTTCAAACACACCTCCACCTGCTCAGTGTGTGTGTGTGTGTGTGTGTGTGTGCGTGCGTGCGTGCGTGCGTGCGTGTGTGTGTGTGTGTGTGTGTGTGTGTGTGTGTGTGAGAGGATAAAACACACTCAGATCAGACCATCTGAAAGGAAACAGAGAAAGAAAGAGAGAAGTAAAGAGGGGGAAAGAAAGAGCCAGCTGATGCAGGTGTACTGTAGTTAGATCAGACGTGTGTTTGGTTTGCTCTTCATGTCAGATGTTTTCAGGGTTTGACAGATGCTCACATCCCTCACTTTAGTGAAGAAGAGTGTGTACAAGAGCAAGGACAGGAGCGAGGACAGGAGCGTACAAACACTTTGATTCAAGTCAAATACTGAAATCAAACTTCAGCCTGTCAAAGTCTGAGGTCCGGCTCGCCCTGATTGGACTTTAATTTACCGAATCCTCAAAGAGCTTCAAGGTGAACAGACTGAGACATTTAACCAAACACCATCACTACAGGCTGTCTATGAAACCCTTTATTTAATCCCTCAGGTCTTTAGTTTGGACGAGACAGTGACCTGTCTCGTCCAGAGGATGAGGTTTTAAAGTTTAAAGTGATTAAACGGTTTCTCTCTGTGTCCTCAGCCAGAGACTCCAACCACAACATCCACAGTGTGATCTACAGGTGGAACACAGACACAAAGGTAACCCTGTCCAGACTCTGCCCCACTGTTTCACAGATGACTCGTCCACACAGTCACGGTCTGGTCCTTTCTGTCTGCGTCTGTCCTCACCTGTCCTCCCCCCTCTCTCCGTCCTCTGTCCCCTCAGCTGTTTGAGGTGAATCAGACTCTGTCCACGTCCGGAGCGTATGACTGGGAGTTTTTCACCGTAGGACCGTATCACTTCCTGGTCGTGGCCAACACCTTCAACGGTCAGACGACCACCATCAGCTCCACCATCTATGTCTGGCTGGACGGATGCTTCCAGGTCTTCCAGAACATCCCGGTCAGTATTTGAGTTTTCTTTCATAAACAGCTGAATGACATCCTAATCTCATCATAGTCTGATTTATAAACACACAGTAAACGTACTTGTAGAGGACGCTGCATATCTTCATTTGTCTTGTCATGTCTTCTTTGGTGATTAACTCCATCTACCTTTGGTGATTAACCCCGCCTACTTTTGGTGAATAACCCTGCCTACTTTCGGTGAATAACTCCACCTACTTTCGTTGATTAACCCCGCCTACTTTTGTTGATTAACTCCGCCTACTTTTGGTGAATAATTCCACCTACTTTGTTGATTAACCCCGCCTGCTTTGGTTTGATTAACCCCACCCGCTTTTAGTGAGTAACCCACCCGCCTTACCCTATTTTGGTGAATAACTCTGCCAACTTTAGAGTCTCTTTTTTCTGGGCGATCTCTGTGTCATCTTTCATCCTTCTTCTGCTGAGGTTGTGAGTTACGGCTGTTCCCAGTCAGGATGGGGACTACAGTTGTGATATTTGATAGACCCTGAAGACAGTCCCACTCTTTAGCTGAAGGATCCTTAATCTCTAGTTTGAGGACTTGTTGGACTTTTGTAGACTGAGCCTCAGAGGTTTTAGCTTCTGATGAATGAACCCTTTATTTATTGAGTCCTCCTGCCGGTCTCTCTGAGCTTTGACTCAAACCTTCAGCAGGTTCTCTGCAGCTGTTTGAGGACCTGAGATCTCTGAAGCTGACCTGAGCTGAGTGTTTCCTGTCATTAGTCTGCAGGCAGGACGTCCTGCAGCTCCCGGTCAGACTGTCAGAACCTTAATATGATGACAGACTTCTACATGAGAGAAGATCCAGAGACATATCACATTTTCTCTTCATGATGCTCTGATTAGAAAGGAAACAGAAACCCTCCAATTAAAAGCCAGGAAACCAGAGCAGTGTAATTAATGAAGCATGTGTGTGTGTGTGTGTGTGTGTGTGTGTGTGTGTGTGTGTGTTTGTTTGTGTGCGTTTGTGTGTATGTGTGTGTGTGTGAGGGGGTTTCCATCAGCTGGATGTTTAAACTCATCCTTCAGGGCGGATCATCTTTGAAGACTTTTATTGGATTTTAAAACCTCAGAGAAATGTCTTAAAGCTTTCTGAACCTTTAATTCAACTTCTGTCAGAATCAGTGTGAGGACGTTAAACAGCAGCACTCTGTTTACACCTTTAATAGAGCTGCAAATTGATCTCAGACACAGGTGGATGACAGGCCATAAAGCCCTGCTGGTGCCCTACGGAGGCTGCAGCAGTCATTACACCTGGAGTGAAAAACAACCTGCTGTCTCTGATATCCTGAGAGGTTAAAGTATAAATCAGTGAAGCCTTCAGGTGCTCCTCTTTGTCCTCTCACGCTGAGCTTCCTCTGTGCAGACGATTGGAGCGACGGACTGGGAGACTTTTCAGATCGATGGCCGGTTCTTTCTGGCGGTTGCAAATAGTCAGATGATCTCAGGCCGAGGCCCGAGTCTCTACAGCATCAACTCCACCGTGTACGAGCTCAACACGCTCACTCAGACCTTCATCCGCTTCCAGGACATCCTCACACACAGGTAACAGTCTGAGTCATTACACCAGGGTTATAAATCTTGATTTGTGATGTACTGGTTTATAAATAATCCGTGCGTGGTTGTGTTCAGCGCGGTAGACTGGGAGTTCTTCACCATCGGGGATGAGAAGTTCCTGGTCGTAGCGAACTCTCATGACGGCAGCTCGTACTCTCTGAACAGCGTGGTCTACAGGTGTGTACTCCCGTCTCAGGTCGTGTACCCGTAGCTGTTGGTCCACTCTGACTGTGATTTTGTTTCAGGTGGCAGGGCTACGAAGGCTTCGTCCCAGTCCACAGTCTGCCCACTTTTGGCTGTAGAGACTGGGAATACTTCAGCACAGAGGAGGGATCCTTCCTGGTCTACTCCAGCGCCACTTCCAGGCTCAGCAAGGTGTTCAGACTCAGGACGTACTGAAGGAAACCAAAACAGACTTTGAGTTTGATCTTTGAACCTTTTAATTTCTGCGGCTGCATCCTCAGGAGATAGAGACTGACCCTGCATCCTGCTGCAACCTCTGGATCAGCTCTCTGCAGGTCCTCTCCCACAGTTCTGGGCTGAGTAAGGACCTTAGACTGCAGAGAGAGATCAACATTTGCACCGAAGTCAAACCGCTCCCTGTAAAGTCCTCACAGTCAGACATGTTGACTCTTTGGATGAAGTTCATGAGACCTCTAGAGCTCTTCGCTGGTCCTCGAGGTTGATCGATATATTAAACACTTTAACAAGATATTTAAAAAACTGATGTCACTCACCTGATGAGGACAGCGCCCTCTAGTGGGCTGAAAAAGCCCACTAGGATTCCAGGTCACAGCTGGTAAAGTCTCCTTCAGGTGCTGGTTTGTATTTATGAGTCAAAGTCTCTCAGTTTGAACTCCGTCTTTACTACGACCTGCTTTCTTTATGTTTCACATGACACCTGCGTGAGCAACACATCCACCCTGAATCCACACGGATCCCAAGCTATGACCGGATATAAACCATTATAAAAACAAATGATTTTGATGTTCAGGTGGACTAAAATATTTCAGTCTATAATATGAATGAGCCGTTAGCAGCTCTGCAAACACTTGCAGATGTTCAGGCAGGTTCTGAAGCATCTTCTTTATTCTGAACACACATCAGATTTAAAGACGTCACAGGGAACACTTGAGATCATACTGAATCCACAGATGTGTGTTTTGTGTCTGTGTGATCAGATTTAATAGAGTAACTCTGATAGAAAGAGGTTTTGACATCATGCAGTGTCTCAGGGGAGCAAACAGACTTTGTAAACTTTAGAAGAAGTCTCATCTAGCCCTGCAGGTAGTGTGAAATAAACCTTTGAGAGGAATCACATCACACATGACGTCAGGAATACAAACACAAAGATGGAGGCTGAAAAAATCCAGACAGGTCTCTGAGAGCAGGGTGGAGTCAGTCTCACTTTCAGCCCTGAAGTGAAACGGTGAGCAGTGACCTGCTCATCAGGGAAAGGTCAGACTCTAATGTGACTCACATCACATCACGCAGCTCAACATCAACTTTAACTATCAGAGTTTATGAAAAGCTGAACTTCACTTTCATGCAGCTTCAGTCTGACCTCCTCTCAGGGTCTAAATAAACTACACGCAGTGACTCTAACAGACCTGTTTATAAATCCTGATGAAGAGCTTTAAAGCTCCACTGAGGAGTTTTTATCTGCTCATGAAACAGACTGAAACTCATGATGACGTTTCTTTATGACCTATAAAAGTAAACATGAGGATCAGCAGGACGACGGATTGTTTCTATAGAGTTCTTGTGATGTTTAAAGTCTCTGGTGGGGGGTCGGTGTCAGTCCAGCTCATGAACTGCAAAACAGCCTGTTTGACATTTAAAGTGGGTTTAGTGTAAACTCAACACAGGGTACGAAACCTGACTGACACATGAAGAGGACAAAATCAGAAAGAGATAAGAGGTGCTGTTTTGTCCACAGGGGGCGCCAGAATCAACACCAACTGGAAGTTCCTCACAGGAGCTTTAATGAAACTGGCGACAGGTGGGGCAAAGTGACTGAATTATTTTATAATGTTCTATTTTTTACAAATGTTAAAGTGGCTTTGGAAGAAATATTAATATTGTAATAAAGAATAAGCTACGTAGAAGCTGACCTGCTATTCAAACACTCAAACTGCTTCAGATTATATATTTGTGATCAGTCAGTGTTTTCAGTAAAACTAAGAAAAGCTTTTAATGATTTTGAGAACTCCAGTTTATCAATATTTGTCACTTAAAGTATGACTTAATATTCAATATATGTGTTGTGATGTTTGTTGTGATATAAAATATATGTAATATATGTCGTAGTTAGTCTGCTCTCTATCCATGTTAATAATATATTATTTTAGTAACACCATAACTTAACCTTTATTTACATCCATGTCTTTGTCCTTTTAAATATTATTGTCTACTTTAAATATAATTTATACTTTTGTGTTTGTTTCATAATAAACTTTGTCTGAAATAAAAAAAAACATATTTTGGATTTTTTATGATTTCTGTCAACAAAACTATTCTGTGTAGCTTTATAAATCAGTGTTGAATTAGTTACAATCTTTCACCTCCGATTGGATACTCCTTTGTGACGTCACTGGGTAGGCGTGGCCAGAGCACTCCATGGATATCATCAAAGCGGCAACCTCCGGTCTAAAAATACCGGAAGTACCGGAAACCACATACACACCAATTCAAAAAAGCCGATCTTTACAGCAGAAATAAACATGTTTACAGCCTGGTACAAAAGACGAGTGTAGTCTGGATAGCTCATATCTCAATCAGCACACACTGTCAGGGGGGGATTTTTTTCTAATGCGGCAATTTCGAAGATATTGAGATTACGAGTCTTCCAATGAGAGGCACAGCTGACTTGATTGACAGGCGGACACACCGTAGCTGTTGGCTAGGAGTCTCAAAGCCCGCCTCTTTAAGTCACAATCGCTCGACAGCAGCAATTGGCCTCAAAACAGCTCTTCAGAAACAGATGGGTGATGTCACGGATACTACATCCATATTTTATACAGTCTATGATCATCCCTCCCTGTGCTGCCCTCTGCTGGACTCTATGATTAACTGCAGACACTGTAGAGGAAACAAATGAGCTCTAAAAATAAAAAAATACAACTCAGAATTGCTGATTACTAAAAGCAAATCTTTATTTAGTAATCAGATTTATGAAAACATTTTATCATCTGTCATCTGTGTTTCAGCATGGTGCGGTCTAATATTTCAAAACTGAGGCACACATGGAACGTATGTAACTCATGAAACTTTAAGTTTAAATTTAATTATTTTATTCTGGGAAACTTTAATTAATTAGAGACCTCCATGTCTCAAAAGTAAACCGACTTAAATTAAAGGTGACATATCACGCTTTTTTCATCAATATATATTGGTCTAAGAGGTCCCCAAAACATGTCTTTAAAGTTTATGCTCAAAAAAACACTTTGAAATCAGATTTTGGCATGCCTGAAAAGCCCTCTTCTTCAGCCCTCCTCAGAACAGTCTGTTTTCTCTCTGACCACGCCCCCTCAGTAAGTGGATGTGGCCTCGGCTCTCCAGCACGTTAATCTAATGTTTACATGTTGGCTGAATATACACGGCTGCTCACAGACCCGGGTTACTTCAACCCTCTGAATTTGATCCAGAATCTGATCCTGACGGAGAGGCGCCTGCAGCAGGACCTTTCTGGAGGATTGGTCCCAGATTTAGTGTTTCTTGTTGTTTTATTTATCAGTATGTAGACGTGTATCTTGGTACACAGCTACTAACATGTAGCTATGTGGCTATGCTAACTAGCGCTAGCACTTATCCATGATAAATAAAAATCATCCACTAGATCTTCAAATCTGCAGACGTGGGGAGTAAAACCGACCTTTGTATTTATTAAGACAGCCTACAACTAGCATGCCACCCTCCTAAGCTCCTTGTTAGCACACATTTGCGCAGGTAATGAAAAACGGAGGAGGAGTTGAGTTGTATTTTATACAGTCTATGGGCTGAACAAGCTCTGAGCTGTGACTCCGTGACAGACCGGATATTGTTGTGACGTAATAAAAACACGGAAGTCTGAAACGGCTCATTTCACACACATTTACAGAAAGGTGGAGAAATCAAAACAGGGGCAGAATGGATATTTTTCATTCTCGGGGGGTTTGTAGACATGCCAGGGAAACATATTTCAGGTAGAGAACCATTAAAAAGTCGATTTTGCATGATATGTCAGCTTTAATACTGGTGTCCCTACATGACATAAAATAACGTTATTCTTCACGTGCTCTTCAATTACAGTTTCTCTCAGTCGCTTTGGTACATTTCTCAGATCAGAATTGAAATGCTCAAAACTACTTGTTCAATCTTCACATCATTGCATCACTTGTGCATATAAAAAAAGAAGCAGTTCCTCATTTATTTGGACAAGTTGCAAATGCTTTAGTACATCCATGCAAATTATTATGTACAATTCTCTGCTGTTTCCTACATTATCAATTGCTTATGTCATGTTGATCAAAATGTATTATAATCGGTCTCTGCTGATTCACCCTCCACAACATTTAGGCATTAGTTCATCGCATAAGTCTTCACATGCAAAATGGTTGAACATGTTGTCAGAGTATGTCAGTCATATTTCTTTACATTTCCATTAGACTTTTTTTTCCAAAACTGTCCTGAATTGGTAAATTAATCCCAGGTGAATCTTGACTTGTTGTGATGTGGATGAGAATTTGTGGCCCAACAGACAGGAACATCAGGAGGTGTAGGAAGACTGCACTGCACTGTAATTCCTACAGCACTGCATGTACAGTTTCCCCTATGTTCACATTTCTACTTTAGTTTTTTTGTTTTTTTCTTTGTGCTATGCAGTGCTGTCTTTTTCTTTCTGTTTTGCAATGACATGTTCAGTCAACAAATGAGAGTACAAACAGTAAAAGCATAAATTTGAATCTTGTCCAGTCTCTTGCAATCAATCTCCTACATACACTAAGGTGCAACTTACAATTTACAATAACTGTCATCAAAACTTTAGCCATAGGTTACATCAGAATGTCCCTCCAGAGTACACTGTTATATTGACAACATGAATAAGCGATTTGACTGTCTTATCCGTACACACTGGGTCTTGTCACTCTGATGGCACTGACATGTTCATTGACACAGATATTTATTTACTTTTGAGAGAAGAACTAAGGATTTAGTTCAGATACTGGCTGTTGCAAGTAATCCAGTGTTTTGCTGTTTGTACGAATTGTTTTCAGAAATGCACTTACTGTTTTGAACATGTCGAGGATGATTCGAGAAGTGTACCAAAGCGACTAAGAAGAACTGTAGTCTAAATAATCACAGAATACCTCGATGTAAACACTGAAAACAGGACTGTTTTATCTTAGTGGGTCGGCAGGGGTCGCTGTTTGAGTCTGAGCTGTGTGGTCCACAGACTGTGCCTGGTCACATGACTCTTGTACTTCCGGGTTGAGAGGTCAGGTTTCCCGGTTTGAATGTGCTAACAACAACAGCAGGTAGTTAGCAGGATGGGTGACACGGATAACCTGGTTTATTGTTTAAAGTAGTTTTAATGTTATTTTTTTAATAGTTTGTGATCGAGGCTCCTCTAAAAGCTTCAGGTGAGAACTTTATTCACTCTGTGGACTCTTTTAATCCTGGTGTTAGCATGCTAACGGGCTAGCTGCAGACAGTAACAGTCTCTTTAAAGTTTATAATATTCACCAGTCCGGTCTGGCCCGATCTGTCCCGGTCTGTCCCGGTCTGTCCCGGCGGTTTGATCCGGTTCTGTGCCTTAGTGACTCTGTATGTGTGTGTGCGGAGTGTGTGACAGGTGTGGTCCTGAGCAGGTGAACAGAGGGATTAACTGTAACCTGATTATAATCTGGTCAGCTCTATTGTCCGGCTCTCTGAGATTAAACCGGTATTAGATTAAATTATAGTGTTTTTTAATCTCTGTATTCTCTCTGAAACACATGTTTACATGTTGTTTACCTGTCTCTGCTATTTATCTACCTGAGTGTTCTCCTGCTCAGGTGCACAGAGACAGTATGTTGATGATATGACCTGAGGTAGTCCGGATTAGTCCTCACAACTAGATTACATCTCTGTGGGAGCTGTAACCATAGCAACAGGTCCTGACGGCCACACCTGTGTTAGTCCATCTGTTGGTTTGCTTGTTTTTAGGTTGTTTATCATTCATTCATTCATTTGTTTGTTTGGTTGTCAGTTACATGGCAGACCTCCATCATAGCGTCT